>NW_007120948.1:7497-49111 GCF_000164805.1 Carlito syrichta
CTCGAACCCGCGGGCTCAGGCAATCCACTCACCTCAGCCTCCCAAAGCATGGGATTACAAGCTGAGCCACCGAGCCCAGCTAGAAGATTATTTTTAATAGTAAATATATCCTTAGTGATGAGAAGACTAAGTTCTATCCCTCCAGTTTTAATGAGTGAACAAGTAATTGAATGCATATATGCCTCCGTTTCTGATATGAAACATGCAATGTATTAAATCCAACCGTCTTCATGCTTCTAGATCAGTGCTGTCCAGTGGAAATATAATGTGAGCCATACACATTATTTTGATTTTTTATTAGCCACGTTAAGAAAAGAAACAGGTGAAATTAAGTTTAATAAGATAATTAATTCAATGTTATTGTTTCTGCATGAAATCAATATGAAAATATCGATGATGTGCTTTATATTCTTTATATAAAACTAGGACTTTGAAATTCACTCTATATTTTATATTTATACTGGCTGCATTTGAAATGCTCCTTAGCTACATGGAGCTGGTGGCTACTATTTTGAACAGTAGAGATCAAGAATGAATTACATAATTTATCAAAGGATGTTAGATAATGATGCAGTTTTATAATTGCTTTTATGATCTGCCTTGTTTTATTTAAAGCATATACTACTACGACATTAAAAATAACCTTCTTTTAAAAACGCAAAGATAGGAGAAACATTACGAATACAACTCAAGGAATTTAAATTATACACATGTATAACGCCACTAACTGAAAATGAGGTGGCAGTGAATTAGAAAGGATAGAGTTATAGAGTTTGTGCTTTAAAATCTGAAAGGCTTGGTTTATGGCCCAAGTATCTCACATAGGAGGGGTGTGTGTGTGTGTGTGTGTGTGTGTGTGTGTGTGTGTGTGTGTGTGTGTGTGTACCTGTCCCCATGAGTGTGTGCATACCCATACATGTCTGCTTTTCATACAATGTTTTCTCTGTGAAGTTTATTTATCTTATCTATAAAATGAGAATGACAGATTTTCACATGCAGGGATGTTATAATGATTTCTAGGCATATAAAAAATTATCCATAAACATCTCCTTTCTTCACCCAAAGCTCACATCTTTTGCTTTTGATTTGATCATTGCAATCCTTCAGGATCTTGCAGCTACCTATAGAAAGAGTGAGCTTAGTTTAACGTTATTATACCATATAACTTAAGTTTGTTAAGACTGCTTCATAAAATGTAAGGGCTGTTGGATTTCATTTATGTATAAATTGAGTGCCATATATAATTGTATCAGTCAATTTCAGGAACTGACAGAGAAATAAGTAGCAACAATACTGACATTAATATTAATCTTTTCCTATCATTGAAGGTGTATATATTTTTCTATCTAGCCACCTACCTGTATACCTATGTCTCTATATTGAGAACTTTTTAGACTTTCATTTGATTGATAAAAATTGTATGGTGAAGGTGAGTGGATTGCCTGAGCCCGCGGGTTCGAGACCCGCCTGGGCAGCGAGACCTCATCTCTACAATAAATCAAAATAAATCAGCCAGGCATGGTAGTGCATGCCTGTAATTCTGGCTGCTTGGAAGGCTGAGGCGGAAGCATTGCTGGAGCCTAGCAGGTCGAGGCTGCGGTGGCCGGGAGCGGCCACTGCACTCCGGTCTGGGCGACAGAGTGAGACTCCAACTCAAAAAAAAAAAAAAAAAAAATTGTATGGTGATATGAGTATTGCTTTTTCACTTTATTAGCTTTGAAACTAAATTTCACCTACATTTTGTGAATTTGATGCATAGTCTGTTTGCCTGTAAACTTGTGAAGTTTAAATTTTGTCACATTTCCTCTCATTCTCCAGAGACGAATTGCATCAAGGTATCTTATTACGTCCTAGATTCATAGAGTGCCAGGAGCAAAATTTGCCTAAAAGTTTATTTTAATTTAGTTACTTATTCAGTAGTAGAATCTCTCCATCAACATTCTGACATTTGATCATCTAAGAATGGACTCACGTTATTTTGAAAACAAATGAGAAATGTCTTATAATAATAGGCATACAAATATTTTATAATAGAGTACTTTTAGCAGTCTGCTTGACAATGGTACATAGATACAAAAGTTATAAAAATATAATGAATATCTGAGAAACAAACCCAATAATTTGACATATGATATTTTCATGTTGAGTCAGTGGAGATAAGATACATTTTCAATACCTGGTGTCTCTTGCTAGAATAATAAGCATTTGTTGAGCTTTTATACTTAGTGCCAGGCATTTTCTATGCATTGTCTCATTTGATCTCCTCAAAGATCATATTGTTTCAGTACAAATATTATTTAGAATTTACAGAGAAAAACTTAGAGAGACTTGGTGACCTCATCCAGGTAAAAAAATTACAGAGCCAGAGTCCACTCCTAAATATCTTTAAGGATGATCTTTGTTTTTTAAATATTTGTAATGTTTTTCTCCAATGTCTTGAAGTTAAGTCTGAGTACACTTTATTCTATGTAGGCCATTTAATTTTCTGCTTCTTTTTAGAAATACAATTTTGCTTCCCTTTCACTTGTCTTTTCCTCCTCATCTTTCTTCTTCTCTTTGTCTTTCTCCATCTTTTCCTCCTTCCACCCGGTCTTTCCTGAACATGATTGACTTCACAAATGATCATCATTTCTTGTGTCTGCTGCAGAAATTATGTGTAGGGAAAAAGATGGATTTTAAGCAAGCATCCTAGCTCCCTGGATATAATTTTTTTCTTCATAGGTGTCAAATCATATATTGGTAGGTTTTCTCCTCTATTCAGTCTTGCCTGAAATTACCTGAAATATAGATGTAAAGTTTCTGGTATGAAGATGTATTTACCAAAGATGGCCACACAATTTGTTGCAGTTCACATGCATTTCCAATGTCTTGGTGATCCCCAGCGAGAAGGGGATTTTATTCCCCTCCCAATGAATCTGGTTGTGTTTTTTGTAATTACTCCTATGAATAAAATGAGGCAGAAACTACTCCATGTGGTGTCTAAGGATGGGCCATAAATTGTGATATAGCTTCTGCCAGGTTTTTGCTCTCCCTATTGGAACATGAGCCTTTGAAATGTTCAGTCACTATATAAAAGTCTAGCTAGCTCAAAGGTGTTGGAAAGATTTTGTAGATAGGACAACGGAAAGGGGATTCCAAGAGGCTTCAGGCTGTTCTAGTTTAACTAGCAGTTTGAGTCTTCCCAACTCCGGTGCCAGACACAAGTGACAGTGCCTTCAAATGGCCCCAGCTCCTGTACTGTCTGACTGCAAACCCATGAAACCCTGAATGAAGACTACCTAGCTGAGTTCAGTCAACTCCAGAACTATGAGAGATAAAAATAACATGATTGATATTATTTTAAGCTAGTCTGTTTAGAGGTTATTTTATTTTATTATTTTATGAACCCGTGGTTAATTGGAACAGATGGTAACTTTTCAATGATCATTCAGGGATACAATTTTTAAAAAAAGTCTTATTATCATTTCAATGGAAATCTTAGAGGAATGAGGTTATTTTATTTAGGATCCACACTTTCTACTATAAATCTCTCTGGTTTATTTTGTTAATTAGGTAAAAAAGCTACTGATGCATTTTCTATCTGGGCATCATTGAATGGTACTTTGCAGACTTTGCACAGCACTCATGTGGTTTCATAGTTAAGCTTTTTATAAATTAATTAGACCAATAAAAACAATTAAATCATGGAATGACTTGCTGGGTCACTTAATTCAAGTTCCTTCTCACATTAAACAAAGTTTTCAGAGAGAAACCAATGACTACAACGTGACAGTATGTTCAGGAGATTTCAAGGTCTGGAAACTTATATGATGCCAAATTACACTTATGAGTACTTCACAACTTTGAACACTTGCCATGTATACTATTTCACACAAAATAATAGGACATTAATATAGAGATTAAAGGTTATTTTTTAAAACACATCTTTGTTCATGAAATCTAAAATGGAGTTATAAATTTGTACATAAAATCAAGAAGCCTAAGAGAGAGAACAAATCTAATATTTTCATTCTGTTTGTGGCAACTGAGTCATTTTAAATATTTTCTCACACCGGTGAATGAATTGTGGGACTTCAAGGTACCACATAATGAGATTAAGTTATTCTTCTTGGATCTAATATGTAGTACCAACTCTCCTGACTTTCCAAATGACACTTACATAGAAACCCTTGATTTTTCGTTTACCGTCCTGTTTGCTCAGGCTGCTGCATGCACACAAATATATCACAAGGCTCATTAATCAATGCTCAGAAAATGTGAGATGATGATGACAGCTATGATGATGGTTATGATGATAGTAGAGTATATTTTCTTAAAGCTTTAAAATTGTAAGAGTCCTTATCAATTACCTGGTACTTTTTTGTTGTTGTTGTTATTTATGTTTAAGCTACACAAATTTATAAGTTTTAGGAGTTTCTCATGCTGAAAGGGTCCCAGATGTTCAATTTATTTTATGCAGTATAGCATGTTGAATATAAATACAAATTTGTAGATTAAAATAAAATATATTATATAAAATATCCTTAACAATGAATGTATAGCAGAGTATATTATTTTTTCTAACACTATTTTAGTTATCATTCTAAACACTAAGGACAATATTCTCTTCAACCTATCCCAAGATTTTTAGATTTTTAACCAAGGTGATACATGCATTAAGCTGTCCAAGAATCATGCTTTAATGGATTGAAACAGAGCACAGTTCTACAGCTCCTAGCAGTTTCTAAAGTATGTCTAATAGATGCCAAGACTAAGAGAATATCCTCTGACCTAAATAAACCTGAAGCATTAATTCTGATAGAAACTTCCACTAAAAATAAACAACAATAAAGTGAAGAAAGAATGTGGCCATTTTAAAGTATAAATAAATTATACCAGAATACCAAATCTATAACTGAATAATGTGGTGCAAATTACACAGACAAAAAAATTTTCCAAGATGAAAAACTATCTATGAATAATGAAGCAAATTATAGATATATTTCCCAGAAGCATAAGTGCATTCATAAAATTCCCATTTATATTTGCAAATTTAATGATTGAAAAGCATCTTCTTTTTTATATCATTCTTATAGACTTCAACTGAAATAATTAGAGGATCCAGTTTATTTCTTGACCACATTTCATTTATAGCTATATTCAAACTAACACCATGGGAACAGTGCTAAAATTATTCAAATATATTTTAAATGCCAACTATAATTTTTATCCTATTTTAAGTGCAGTATAGATTACCATTTTTTTAAACTGCACAGGGAATTTATAAAGATTTTGTCTTTGTTTTCTTCTTATAGAAGAATAATAGCAAATATAGAAATACCATTTTTTTTCTTCATGGTTACATAGTGTCTATTTTCTTCAGTATAAGATTCAGATTCACCTAATAATAATGGAGCAATTGGTTTGGAGAAGCACTGTGTGCTTATACATATATTTTCTAACTGAATCTTCCTACTGTGAGGCTGGTGTTTTTATTCCCACCTTGCTTAAAAGAAAGCCAAGGAATAAAAATTATGTGATTCACTCATTGTTACCTGCTTAGTGAAGAAGTAAAGTACAATTCATGCCCACACTCCAATTTCAAGGATAGTACTATGTTGTACTATCTAAGACATAATGACTCTTTTGATAACCAGTTATATTAATCAATTTTTCAGTTTTATACTTTTCCAAATCTCTTTGTTTCAATGTGCATACAAATATGTTTTGAAAAGTTGAAAGTCATTATGCATGAAGAAAATTTCAAAATTAGATTAATGCTAATAAGTGGTGGATGTGATTAGTTGAAACTTTTGATTTGACTCAAATCTCACATAGTATATTTTATACAGAGCAAATACTCAATTCTTTTCACCTCTTCTTCATTTCCATGCTTTTCATTTGGCAGTGCCTCTTTTTTAAAAAAATCATTTAAAAATCCAAAATTATTTTCCATGAGATTTTAAATGGGCTACCTGAATCCTACACATCAGTGATATTCTTCAGGCATAGGAGTTTGATTTCATTCCATTACATTAAAAAACTGGTGGCTTATTTCAAATGATTTAGACTAAACTAGCCGAAAAATTTAGTTGTTGATGCTTTCTAACTATGATTTGCTAAAGAATAGAAGATATGAGAAAAAAACAAATTTAGAGAATTAGCAATTCTCTGGGATAAAGACGGTATGGAAAAATAATGTAAGCATTTTTGTTTAGTTTACTAGTAATCTTCATCAGTGGTCTCAACAGGGGTGATTTTTACTCCTAGGGGAAATTTGTCAATGGCTGGAAAATTTTGGATTGTCACAACTGTTACTACTGATATCTGATGGGTAAAGGGAAGGGATGATGCCAACCATGCTACAATGTCTAAGACAACTTTCCAACAAAGCACTATCTAGCTCAAATGTTAATAGTGCAGTATCTCTATATCTGTATGGATATATAATACCTACAAGAAGTATTTGTACACCAAAGATGACAATGGCCTAGTCTTATAATTAAGAAAAAGAACATTTATTAGACTAGAAAGAGAGTAGTATAATCCCACGAATTTTCAGACTCATGAGAAAGTTGGTACCCACCCTAATGCTTAAAGATGATGAACTCCAGTACTACCAGGACTAGTGTAAGGATACAATCACCAGTAAAATTGCAAAACTTAGTGTAATGGATTCTAAAATTTATAAATTTTAACTCAGTGTTTCCTGTGGGTGGAATGTGTATGTGGTGAAGAGGGAAGCAAATCAGAGATAATATGGAAAATGTCTAACTTATGGAATATATAAACTATTCACTAATTTAACAAACTTTTTTTGTTAAATTAGAATTGAGAATTCTAAACATGCTAAAACTGTGTTAGAATCTTTGGGCAATAGCTCTCTTCACTGACAATATTTTTTTCTTGAAATATCTGACAAACAGAGATCCTTTTTTTAGTTTTCTGCTCCCCATGAACTAGGATTAAGATATAGCCTGTTTTGTGTGAACTGTTAATTCAGACAATACACCTATGACTATTGTTCAAATTTCTCTCTTATTTTCAAACCTAGGCCAACTTTATTTATTGTAGCTGGTGAACTCCTCAAAAATTTATTCTATATCCACAGTCTATATGCTCCTAGTTTCTTCTCCATTGTATTCATAAGTTCTTTGGCAATGCATTGGCAATTCATTCATATCTTAACTTCATAGGTATACAGATTGAAAATTCTTGATATCTCAATGTTTTTGTTCTTTCTCATCACCATGGCATTTCTGTTTCACCTAAGCAAAACTTGGATCTACTCAGCATGCCTATTTCTTTTTTAACAGCCTCCATTCTTTACTCTCATCCCTCATTTACTGGAAATGGTCTTAACCTAATATAACTCATTATTTTCTAAATCTATCTCTTAAGATTTAACCACAAATATTTATACTTCAGCAATCTCTTGGAGTTTTACATCAGTTCTGTTCTTCTGTGTGTTCAGAATGCACTAGATCTTAGATTTTCACAATGCCCATTTGACAATCTGAGACTAGACCAAGCTCACTTCCCTTGCCCAAGCCATGAAACAGTGCTCATGGCCATGAACCTTCTCTCCATTTCACTTGGCAGTTATGACATTTAACTTCCTCTTCCCTCTTGCCATGACTCAGAAATGTTTTAGTTCCTCTGTTGGAGAAAAAGTTGTAGTTAAATGCAACTAAACACAAATAAGATATCCATTTAGCTAGACAAATTATTGTTATAGAGGTTTGACAAATTAGAGTAAAGTTTGGACAAGGTGCACAGAGACAATTGATGAAATAGGTGAAAAAAATACATACTTCAACTGTGACAATCACCTCTCTCCATACAATTTTCATTTGAAATTAAGCTTTCCAATTGCATATGTGCTCCTATTACCATTATCAGGAAAAAATCCAAATGGGATTAACTAAAGTCCATCTGGAACTATAAGATACTAAATTATACAGGTTGTGTGTAAGGAATAAGGATTTGAAGAGAAAGAAAAGTTGTACAATTTGTTTAGGCTCTAAGTAAAAGACACTCATCAGTACTGCAAGAGGAAGCCAGTTGTCTACCAGATAAAACAGTAAAGACAAAACTAGATAGAAAATTTATAAAAATACATACAAAGTGTCAACTAGCCTCTCATTAATATAGATGACAAATGGTAAAATGAAATATTATTATTAACTAAATATATGTATGCACGTATAGTAATATGCACATTTATATGACTATCCAGTCCTAATAAAGAGAAAATTAAACTTTAGCTAGGATTGATCATTAAACAAACACATTCCCCCTCCAAAAGACAATTTGTTTCAGAGGTTAGTTTACCAGCCCTTCAAGAAGCAGACAATCTCTTTTTATGAAAATTGCTTTAATGAATAGAAAGAAAGAAAAATGACAAATATTCTAAAATTTACTTTAGTCCACACGGTAACTTTTTTGAAATGATGATGCATCTTACAATTAATGTGATAAGAAAACATTCTATCAGAGTTTAATTGACATGATTGTACTTAATAGCAATAAAATAATGGTCCATCTTATAATTAAATGACATCTTAGGTTTAATGAAATATCATAGCATTGTAAAAGTTAATGTAATATCGACATCCACATTCATTTTTTATTACTGCTTCAACAAATTATTACATACTTTTGTGAATTAATGAAACACAAATGTATCATCTTACTGTTCTGGAAGTCAGAATTCTAAAATGGATTTCATTAGGCAAAAGTCAAGATATTAGAGGGACTGTGCTATTTTCTTGTAGACTTTGGGGACAATCTGTTTTCTTGCTTTTTCCAACTTCTGGAGGTATCCCACATACATTAGCTCATCCCTCCCCGCCCTCCAGCTTTTTCCAAAATCTGCAGTACCTGACTGATGTTTTCTTATATCATATCATTTCTATACTGACCATTCTCTCTCCTTTCTTTTAAAGACTTTTGCAATGATACCATGTCTACCTGAATTATTCGGGATAATCTCTCCATCCTAAGGTCAGTTAATTAGCAAACTTTATTCCATCTGCAATCGTAATTTTCCCTTACCATGTAACAGAATGTGTATGAACTCTGGGGATTGGAACATAGACACTGGGCGGAACTATTGTTCTGACTACCCCAATACTCCCACTGGGTAAGACTAGTATAAGAATGTGTTGATTTACACTGTATGAATGTAGGTGTAAAAATTGCAAATATGATATTATTAAATCAACTCTAAAGACACATAATATATGTATAAAACATATAGTTTATATATGTATGAACATGAGCATATATACTATTATATGAATATCATACCTAGCAAGATTTATTGTGGAAATGAAAGGATGGCTCAAATAATGTCTTATTTATAAATTATTAATCATTTACAAATTATATTTATAAATTTATCATGTATAAATTATATAATAAATGCCCTACTATTAATGAATAAGTGAAACACATGGAAGTTGAAATTGATACAAATACTATATTCAGTAAAATCTAACAATTACTCGTGGTTTTAAAATTACTTACTAATTAAATGAGGATACAGTTCTTTCTTATCACAACTACTGTAGCTTGCATCATAACTGTAAAGACAGCACAATATTTAGAAAAAGTGTACATTTTAGAATGCATTATTTAAATAGATCTCCTTTATTGTATTCTCTACTTTAGACTACAAGTTGGCAACAACAAAATTTTTACTAACGAGAGTGATTCTAGCATTAATAATAAATATTTGCTGTGTATGAAAACTTGTATAGAGAATTAGCAACCAGATTGGATGACTGAGGGTGGATTGTCCTCACTGGGTCCACCAATTCACATGCCAATCTCTTGCAGCAACACCCATGTGGACACACCTGGACAGCCTTCTCATTCTAATCAAAAACCAAACCACCTGGATTTCTCCTTCATTAGAAGAAAAATGTGCTCAGTGCTTACCAAAGCATTGAGAGCAATTAATGCAATTACTGAGAATAAATAATGTTTTGCCAGCTATCTGAGTATCCTTTTATTCACTCAAGTTCACATGCAAATTAAACACCACACACAGCAACACACAAATAATCAGTAGAACAAAATTGTGAAATAAGAAACAGATTCACCCATGTATGGACATGATATATGAGAAAGCTGACATCACAAATCACTGAAGAAAGGAAGTGTAAATATACAAATATCTAGACAGCACCAAACTTATGTGTGAAATGTTCAAGTATCTCCTCTAAAACCAGAAATGAGACAAGAATGCCTGCTAAAACTGATGCTATTCAAGAATGTACTATAGGATGTAGAACCTTAAGAGAATAAAACAAAAGGCAATGGAAATATTAAAAGAGAAAAACAAAACTCGTATTAAATGCAGATGATATGAACTGATGCATAAATAGCAAGAGTATGCAGATTAATTTCTAAAATTGAAAATAAAATTCAGCAAATGTTCTACTGTCAATGTACAACAAAATTTTCATAGTTTAAAAAAACTTTAAGACACCTTGAAATAAATAAAAAATTTATGAAAGACGTGTATAAACTATAAACTTTATTGAAAGATACTTTAAATGATAAAATGAATGGAGAGATTTACCATGTTAATACTTAGGGAGGCCGGTGCGGTGGCTCAAGCCTATAATCCCAGCATTTTGGGAGGCCGAGGCAAGAGGATTCCCTGAGCCCAGGGAATCGAGACCAGCCTGGGCCACATGGCGAGACCTCGTCTGTACAGCAAATCCAAAAATTAGCGGGGCATGATAGCACGTGCATGTAGTTCCAGCTAATCGAAAGGCTGAGGCAGATGGATCACCTGAGCCCAGCAGGTCGTGGCTGCAGTGGCCATGCGTATGCCACTGCACTCCAGCCTGAATGATAGAGTGAGACTTCAACTCAGAAAAATAAAACATTAGGTAGCCAAAATATCATGAAAATATTTATTCTCTTCAAATTTAATATCATTTCAGTCAGAACTCATCAGAAGTTTTCATGCAAGTTGATAAGCTAGTTCCACAATGTTTGAAAATTGCCAAGGAACAAAATTGCTATTACATCCCTGGAGAGAAAATTGAGTTAAGAACACTTACCCTTTCAGATACCACAACTTTTATAAAATTATGATAATAAACATGGATTTAATAATAACTTTAGAAATATATTACCAAATAATCAGAGAAGCTGACAAATATATACATATAATACATACACATGTGTGGATATTAGTTTTATTTAAAGTAACAAGAAATAAGAAATGTCTAACGATAGATGTTTGGTTTAATAAGCTATATTTACAAATATACTGATATATTTAAAATTGAAATTTAGAAGTAAAGTCTTAAATCATAGGACATTGATCATTATATATTATTTGAAGAAAATATCATGTTACCTAAACAATTACTGCATAATCTGATTTTTGAAATATAAAAAGTGTGTCTATTTATTAAAATTATATATTCATATACCCTATATAGCTATGCTATATATGTGAAATGACTAAAGATATGCAAAGCAGACATGTATTCATTTTCACATGTATATAGTGGAATTAAGGTGCTGTTTAAGTTTTTAAAATTTTGTTATTTGTTGTGCAAGTGTTTTCATTTGAGATGCATTACTTTTCTAAATAAATTAATGAACATTCTCTTATTTTGAGAAAACATTTAATGTCAAGCAAAAATGCTCAAACTTTAAATATGTTTTTTAAATGATATAAGGCTTATCATTTACATTTTATGTAAACAAAGTTAAAACATATGCATGTATTCATTAGAGCTTGTACAGTGGTCCCTTAGTATTCACAAGGCATTGGTTCCAGGACCTTTATGGACAGCAAAAATGATGTAGTATTTGCATATAACCTGCACATAACCTCCTGTTTACTTTAAATAACTTTAGATTTAAATAGCTCTAGATTACTTATAGTACCTAATAGAATGTAAATGTTACATCAATAGTTATACTGCATTTTTATTTGTATTTTTATCATTGCATTTTTATTTCTTCTTGAATATTTTAGATTCATGGTGAGTTAAATTCATGGGTGCAGAACTATAAGGTTTTATTTATTTTTGTAACATCTTCCCTATAACAATTTTGATGTCTATTTTTTTTTTCTTATTTCAATTATTCACATAGATGAAATTGCAGCAACTTTGTTCAAGAATACCTATTGACTGCCTGGTTACACGGGCAGGGTGCATTTATTCTTAGTGGGTCCTTTGCTCAGATGATATCTATAATGGCTAAATTCTGAACTAAGAGGCAAAATACTGATAAAGAGAGAAAAAGGCAAAGAGAATAAACAAATTAGAAATGCCTAAAAAACACTCTCACATGATTATGATATTTTCATATTATGATGGATACTTTTTAAAAATGATAAATAATCAAGTCTGATCTCAAGAGTTTTTCTTTGTATTTGTAGCCATGAATAGCTTAAATCAGAATCATATTCACTATGTATTTTCCAAGACTTCACTGTTACTTATTACTGGTAAATCTCCCTATGTGCAAAATACCAAATTAAAATCAATACAAAATGCATGCAGTTCTTTTGGGTATAGTAAAATAAACTCACGAAACTGAGTCTTATTTTTCTATTTCATGAACGCTGGACCATTTTATCTAATGATTGTTTGAGCCTGGCCAGAAGAGTTTAACATGATTTCCAGAGAATTCCTTTTTCCTCACTTTGTGGTAGAATGTCATATGTGTTGGACTCAGATGAGCAATTAAACTCCAATAGGAAACCCTGGTAGTATTTCAAACGGTTTTGCCTCATATGTAATGAATCTTTTCTTACCATAAGGATGAAAATAGTTTCCAGCCCAAATTGTGGCACTTGGAACAACCTTACCTAAGTTTAGAGGGAGAAGTTGAACTAACTGCAAAAACAAAAACCAATTTAAAAAAATCTAAGAAATATTACATCTCCGATTTGCAATGAAAACCCTAAAGAATACAAATCCTTGAAAATATTTAGCCCCACTGCTTATCGCCATTGCACAGACATGGGTCTTTAATCTCAGTCTCTGAAACTGCGCCTCTATTTTCTGCCACCAGCTTTAGGAGATTTGTACATCATACTCTTCAGCATGTGCCTGGTTTTCTGCCGAGCACTATTGTCCTTCTAAAACCACAGTTTGATTATGTCCCTTGTGCTGCAGTTTTTGTAGTTCAAAGTCCTGTAATGTCCTATACATATCAGTTTGCTTTGCATATCTTGGAGGTTAGGAAAATATTCATGGTTCTGTGTCATTGCATCCTTTTAATATTCTTTCCTTGGTTCCTCTTTCAAAGCAAAATGAAACAAAAATATATCCTCTTGATTTTCCTCCCAACATGTCTGTATTATGATTAAATTACCTTTGCCGCACTTCATCTTGAAGTTTGCCTGGTAATCTCCATGAATAGAAAACAAATGCACTGGTCCAGTATATATTTCAGGATGTGGAGAAAGGATAATGGGAGGACATGAGTAACAGAAAATACCTCATAATTTTTATTAAATGAATACTTATTTTAATATAGGCTAGTCTAATATGGTTATATTAGAGCTATGATGTATTTAGCAATATCTCAATTTCATAGATCAGAAAAACTAAGACCTAAATGTAATACATTGGTCAAGGTGAAAAATATCAGAGCTAGAACTTGAATCTTTTCTTAATTATAAATTGGTTACAATCATCATTAAATGGGGCTTTCCCTCCCAGCAGGTGGGCAGTTCACAAGCTTCTCTTTACATGGGCTACCAGGTGCCATATCAGCCCAGGTCTGTGGTACCCCACCCCATCTCAGATACAGGAGGCTTCTTGAATGCTTATGCTCTAAAAAGATTGAGACACAGGGTGTAGGGACCACCTCCTGTAACACAGCCAGAGCACATTCAGACTATCCTGGCTTCTACATGTCTCTCTGCTGGAGGATGGCAGTTCAAGGAGCTATGTGTTTCATTGTGTTCACCCTCTGAGTTTCTTAAATACTGTCTATTTCTCCTTCATTCTTTCTTTCTCTGTGGTATGGCTTTTGTCCTTAGTTTCCACTACATGGCATGTACAGAGCTTGGTAATTACTTAATGAGTGTTGGCAGTGATTGCTGTTATTATATAATTGTTGTTCTTATTAGAATAATCTATCACCTGGAATTTCTGTGTTACCCTTGCCATGGTTAAAAGTATTTTCATATATTTGTCACTTGGCTGAAGAAGTCCTTTTTACTTTTTTATCTTAAGAATATTCCTATACCACCTTTAAAATCCAGTTGAGATTTCACTTTCTCTGTGACTTCTTCAAGTAAACCTAGACACTCACTATTCTGCATGGTTGTATGTTCCATGTAGTAATATACTGCAATGTTCTATGTAAATATACAACTCTCCCACTAGTCTGTCAGAGCCTCCTGGCAGAGGTGAATGGTTTTTCCTTTGGGATTTAAAGTACAAAGTCTGTCTTTAATCAATATAATATGAATTTTTAGTAATCTGTCCTTTTGTTGAGCTCTTATTGATCTAGAATAGATTTCCCTGTGAGGTAGATGATAGTAACATTGATGAAAAAATTTATTGGCATTAATGTAAATTTCTCCTACCAATGTTTCAAATTGTACTAAAAAGTTTAATGCTATAAAACACAACTTGTATTACTATAAGGATGACACACAAAATTATCTTTAGAGAGTTTTCAAAATAAATATCTTCTCTTCCAAAGAACAAAAGCCAAGTCACTTGCTCTAGATTGGCAGAATCCTAGTGAAAAAAGAATCGCCCTTGCAATAGCAAATACAAAATGTTTATTTCTGAGCATATGTTGGATTTTTTGCCAAGACATTGGCATAGCATTTGTTATCATATTAATTTTCCTCAAATCATTTACAATCCCAGAACTATCTGAAATATATTCCACCTCTTTGGCAGAACAAAGAATTATTCCTAGCTAATGGCTAACAGATGAAAAAGCATTTTTATATTATTTTGAATATGCATTCAGATTTCAGAGAAAGAAATAAGAAAATAAAATTTATTGGATAACTACCAAGTATTAGAAATCATGTTCAATCGAATGTGTATGCACATGTACATAATGGACAGATGATAGAAGACAGACAGACAGATAGACAGATAAAAGTTTGATATCTCAAGCACCATGACCTGAATTGCCTTTGGGACATGTTAATTTTTGATATAGTAAAAAAAAATCTTGTAAAATTTTTCAAAAATCAAAGTGCAATATTCCCTAGATTCACATGGTAGTCACTTTTCTGAAATTCAAAGTATATTAAAATAATGCAAAACATATTAGTTGTAAATACTATGGAGTTATACTGTATGTGCACCTTTCAGTAAATGTTTAAGAAAACTCTTTCCTACTAAACACAGCCCTGAGCCAGGGCACATGACTTGGTTGGGCTATAGCCCTACTTAACCCCAAATCCAGGCATCCTCTAGCAGTAGGCAAAACTTTGCAGAAGTTCTAGTTTTCTTTCAGTAACTGTAACAGATTATTTACTTACTTTAAGACACTACAATGTCTTACCATAGTAGCATTAAAAAGTCCCAAAATAAAACAAAACAAAAGAACAAACAAGTGTTAGAGAGACTGTGGAGAAAAGGGAATGCTTCTACATTGTTGGTGGGAACGTAAGCTAGATTTTCCTCTCTGGAAAGCAGTGTGGCTGTTTCACAGAGAACTAAAAATTGATCTTCCATACAATCTGACAATCCCTCTTCTGTGACTATACCCATAAGAACATGAATCACTTTACCAAAAAGACACCTGCACATGTATGTTTATTGGAGCACTATTCACAATAGCAAAAACATGGAGCCAACCCAGATGCCCATCAAAAGCGGACTGGATAAAGAAAATATGGTACATATGCATGATGGAGTATTACACAGCCATAAAGAAGAACAAAATCATGGCCTTTACAGAAACACGCATGCAGCTGGAGACCATTATACTTAGTGAACTATCACAGAAACAAAGAACTGAATATTGCATGTTCTCACTCATAAGTGGGCCCTGATCACTTGTCACAGGAGCACAAAGGAGGGATAGGCAGACCCTGGATACTGCCAGGGAGGGGAGGGAGGAAGGGAGAAAAGGAGGGCATGTGGCAACACACTGGGTACCTGTACTATCAGGGAGAGAGAGGGTCAGTTAGAAGACCAAACTTCACCTGCATGCAACTTACGTAGTAAATCCTTACTTGCACCCCCCAACTCAAAATTAAAAATAATAAGTCTTGCCATAGGCTAGAACAATTTTTTGTCATTTCTTGCCATAGGCTGAAAAATTCTTTATTGTACATTATTTTTCTGCCTATTGTGGGACAACCAGCATCCCTGGCTTCTGAACATTTAGTTTCAGCAGTCCTCCCACAATCACCAACTAAAATGACACACAGTCTATAAAACACACTACTCTGGGTGTTATGATCGAGAAAGCTGAAGAAGTCATGCCAGCATGCCAAGTTTTAGATTAAGAGTCCTTCATGCCGGGCTCGGTGGCTCAGCCTGTAATCCCGTGCCTTTGGGAGGCTGAGGCGAGTGGATTGCCTGAGCCCGCGGGTTCGAGACCCGCCTGGGCAGTGAGACCTCATCTCTACAATAAATCAAAAAATCAGCTGGGCGTGGTAGCACATGCCTGTAATTCCAGCTACTGGGAAGCCTGAGGTGGAAGGATTGCCGGAGCCCAGCAGGTCGAGGCTGCGGTGGCCAGGAGCGGCCACTGCACTCCAGTCTGGGCGACAGTGAGACTCCAACTCAAAAAAAAAAAAAGAGTCCTTCATTGAAGTGCATGGTCAAGAGTGGCTCATGCCAGGAACTCTTGACAATTAAGTGAAGTTTGTAACAAGCTTTTATAGGTAAAAATTTGCAGCGTTGGCTACATAGCAGGGCATGCACAGGGGCTTTGAGGTAAGGGGAACTAAAAACAATGGGAAACTTAAATTAGGAACAAATTACAGGAATGTGGTAGGGGGATTTTGCAAAAAATTATTTCTTAACAATTCTTGGCATAATATTTGATTACAGTTAACAAAGCATACAATTATATGGAACTTGCAGCTAGGGAGTTTTGTAACAGTCAACAGGAACGGTCGGCACAACCAGCCCATAGGGGGCAAAGCAGGGGGTTTGCGGTCATGGGAACATTACAGCAATCACACGTATACATTAAGAGGTTATTCTTAGGTCAGGCAGGCAACTAAGATGGAAGTTTTAAACAAAATGGAGTTACTTGTGTTAAGCTGGCTAGCATTATTGTTTCGTTAGCTATTTGATTTCTCTGAACTGATTTAGATTATTTCAAGGGTAGAAACCCACCCAAAGAGAACCACAGACAAGGTGCTATCATCTCACCTCTCTGGAGATTGGTTGTCAGGAGGCCTTCACACAGGATAAATATGTGGTCGTATGTATTGACGGACCTTAGACTTTTTCAAGAGCTCTGCCTTGCCTCATTTGAGCCTCAGCACATCTCAGGCAATTAACAGAAGAGATTTTGTTATTCCCAACTTAACGATGAGAAAGATAAAGTGACTTATCGAAGGTCATGTGACTAGAGAGCTTCAGCACCCTGATAAGATCCCCATTACCCGAGAGGAGATTAGGTCTTGTTCTTATCCAGTTCTTTCCCTTCGGCATAAACTACTCTGATCTAATCACCAGAGTTTTGAGTCCGTGGCTGACTAGAATTATCCTGAGAAATATGTTGCATTTCACTGCTCTCTTGTTTCCAGTCTTGCTTGTGTTTTAATCTGATCAACCTAACTTGCTCCTTTAGAAGCCGATATCCCTGATTATTAACAATCTGCAGCCGTTAGTGCAGTGAAAACTGCTCCTATATTTGGATATCAAGAAAAAGGTCACTATGGTTCCTACTTTGCATTTGGCTGATAGAGAGTGAGAAGGCTGCAGATTCAAACCAGTTAGAGCAAAACTTATGATCCCGCCTTTGCTTAAATTTCACAGTCCTCTTATGCCAGATTTTGCTTTAAAAATGTTTTTTCCTTTCATATTTGGATTGATTTATTGCTTACTCACTTTCCAGCAGGAATTAATTAATGCAATTATGCTTTCATTCATCTGAGTTGTCGTTATTGTTGTTACCGTTTAATTGCATGCCTTCTAGGTAGTAGGCATTGTGCTGGGAAATAAGGATATAGTTACCAAGATAATGCCCTGGTTTGCAAAAAAATGTGTGGTCTTGAGAAGATAGAGGCATAAACAGTAATATGTTAAGTAGTAACCAGGAATGAACACAGAAAGGGTACCTAACTTAGTTTTGAGAAGTTAAGAGACTTCACAGATGAAATGACATTTGCACTGAGACCATAACAATGAATTGGCTTTATCCTGATAAAGAAATCATGATGAAAGCTTCTTCATAAATAAGACTTTTTTGTTGTTGTTGTTAATCTGGCCATTCCATAACTATCTGGGCATTGATGGAATATACTTCAAAATAATAAGCGCTATCTATGACAAACCCACAGCTGATATCATATGGAATAAGCAGAAGTAGGAAGCATTCCTCTTAAGAACTAAAACTAAAACAAAGATATTCACTCTCACCATTTCTATTTAACATAGTACCGGAATTCCTAGCCAGACCAATCAGGCAAGAGAAATAAATAAAAGGTGTCCAGAAAAGAGGCAGTTAAGTAACCTCTTTTTGAAGTCAATATGATTCTATATCAATAAAATCCTAAGGATTCTGTCAAAATATTCCTAGACCTGATAAGCAACTTCAGTAGAGTCTCAGTACACAAAAGCAAAGTTCAAAAATCGGTAACTTTCTAGGCACTAACAGCATTCAGGCCAACAACTAAATCAAGATGGAGAGTGGAAAGATGGTGGCTGAGCCAGTCAGACTATGAGAGTCAGTGTGAGTGAGTGAGTGTATGGAAAATTTTGTGTAAGTGTTGGTGAGTGAGTGGGAGTGTGAATGACTGAGTGAGGACTTGAGAGCAAGCGGCCAGGGCTCTGCTGGTGAAGTGGCTTGTGCCACAGCTGCTTGTCTTGGACACTAGTGATTCTTGGGAGGCAGAAGCCGAGTGTTTTTTTTTAATTCAACAAAATCCTTCCTGGAAAGAAGATGCTGGAAGAGGCTGACTAGGTGAGGGCTCGTGAGCAAGTGGCCAGGGATCTCCTGGTGAAATAGCTGGTGCTGCAATAGCTCTGCTTGGTCCCTAGTGCTCCCCTGCCTGCAAAAGCCAACATCATTTTTCTTTTAACTGACAAAAGTCTTCCTGGGAAGAAGCAGCGGGGAGAGACTACCGGCTCCAGGCTCTGTCTCACCACTGCAGTGTCTGGCTGAACACTGGCAGCAAGGGCTGTGGAGGGAGCCCAGAGGCAGAGCCCACTGAAGAAGATGAAAAAGGCACCCCGCTACCATCTTGAAAATGGGGCAGGAAAGTTCTATGACTAACTCACCACAGAGCAACAGACCCCACCTCTGTGCCTGGTGGATCAACTAGTCAGTGGTTGATTGTGACCAGAGGAAATAGCCTGAAAACACAAATTGCAGAGGGACCTGACAAGTGCTGAGTTTCAGGCACTCTACAGCCTACCCAGTTGCAGGACAAAGGATGTGGCCAGAAAAAGGATGAGGGAGAACTTCAAAGAAATAAGTGGTGAGTTTGGGGCTGACCCAACCACCTTCTTCCCAAACAATCTTCTGAACATTAGACCCACACGACTGGGGCTGATCTGAGAGCAATAAACCCAATAGGAGGACTCCACTCCAGGATAGTCCTGGCTGAGGTACCCCTCAATCCTGCAACTCCCCATGAGGGGAGACCCCTGACCATAAAAGAGTGAGAAGAGAGGACTGCAGCCCCAACCATCCCCACTACCCTTTCTCCTTATCTGGCCCAGACACTTGAGAGAGAGTGAAAGAGGTGGAAGTTCTGCAGGAGATAGCAGAGAAACAGATGAGAGGAACAATTACAGAAACTGCCAAAAGAGGACAGGCTTTTTTTCCAATTTTTTTGCCTATTTTTTTATTTTTTCTAATTTTTAAATATTCTTTCTTTGTGCATGAATATGTATGTGAGGGTTTGATCTGTATCATCCCCTTTAAAAAAATTTTCTCTTTCTTTTTTTTTCTGTTTATGTGTGTATGTGAATGATTGAGTGTTAATATTTCAGTTTTTTTGTTGTTGTTGGTTTGTTTTGCTCTTTTGCTCTTCTCTTTGATTTAGTTTAATGTGTGTGTGACTATATGCATGAGGGTAAAACCTAAAGTGCTATATATTTTTCTTTTTATCTCTGGGTTTGTTTGTTTTTTTCTCATTATTTCTCTTTCTCTTCTCCATTCATTTTTGTGCTGTGTGTGTGTGTGTGTGTGTGTGTTTGGTTTTCTTGTTTTTTTGTTTTTTTTTTTTGCTGTTGTCTTTTGTTTTCCTTAGTTGCTATTCCAGTTTGTTTTAGGGTGTGTGTGTGTTCAATTGTTTTTTTGCTTTGATTTCTGCTTTCATTGTTCTGTTTTTTTTTCCTCTTTTAAAAAAAATTTTGTTTACATTTCATTTTCCTTTCACTGTTTTCCTCACTGCTGTTACTTTATCTTAGACTCAGGGATGACACACATGTACTCATTTCCATCATCATATAGAGTGGTGATGGGGAGTGTATCTCAGGGAACCCATACTACAGCTAGTGAACATTGTGATTTGCAAGTAATTTCTGAATCCTAGTTCCCCATCCTCTACTGTATTCTACTCTCAAAACTACAAGAAACAGCAAAGCTTCCCATTTACAGTCCTGTTACAAAATAGAACAAATCCATAGCCTGGTCCAGGGAAGAAAAGAAGGCTGAGCAAACATCAGAAGTGAAATTCTCTCCCACTGCCACTGAATAAGAGAACTAAAGAGAAAAGAAAGAGATCTTTCACAAATGAGGAAAAACCAGTGAAAAACCACAAGTAATTTCAAGTGTAAAAAAGAGAAAAACCCTGAAAAATCAGACCTCAGAGCCCAAACAATGGAGATCACCAACTACTGGCCCCCGAATACATCAAGGATTGGAGAATGGATGGAAAGAGTGAATAAGACTCAAGAAAGAAAAGATACAATACCAAAAGAACTTGTAACAGAGATTTTGGCCACAAAAAAATTTCATCTAGGAAATAAATAATAAAATGATAAACATGGAAACCAAAGTTAATCAAGCAGAAGAAAGAGTCTCAGAGCTTGAAGACCAGAACACGGAATTAACCCAATCTGTAAAAACCATAGAAAGAAAACTCATAAAGAAAGAAAAAATCCTATAAGAGATGTGAGATTATAGCAAGATCTCAAAGTTATGCCTGATGCGTATCCCAGAACAAGAAAAGGAAAAGGAGAACACCCTGGAGCAAGAATTCCAGGAGGTTATCCAAGAAAACTTTTCCCATCTCACCACAGATATGACAAGCCAAACACTAGAGATACAAAGAATTCCCATAAGACATAGAATGAGAAGGCCAACCCCTAGACACATAGTAATTTGCCTACACAAAGTAGGCACAAAAGTAAAAATACTAAAGGCAGCAACAGAGAAAGGACAGAATACCTACTGGGGAAAACCAGGCATACAACCCTATGGAACAGGATAGAGATTCCGGAAGCAAAAACTCAATTCCTCAACCAATTCATCTTTGACACAGCCTCCAACAACAATAATCACTGGGGAGAGGAGAACCTATTCAGTAAATGGTGCTGGGAAAACTGACTGACCATGTGCAGAAGATTGAAACAGGACTGCTACCTATCACCATACACAAAAATTAACTATAAATGGATCAAAACCCTAAACATAAAACCACAAACTATAAAATTCTAGAAAATGCAGAAGACACCCTTATGGAAATTGGAACTGGCAACCAATTCCTGATCAAAACCCCAAGTGCCTGTGCTGTAAGAGATAATATAGAAAAGTGGGACCTCATCAAATTGACAAGCTCCTGCAAAGCCGAAGAAACCATCAAGAGAGTGGTGAGACAGCCCACAGAATGGGAAAATATATTTGCCAATTGTGTATCTGACAAAGGCCCGTTATCTAGGATGTACAAGGAACTCAAACGTTATATAAGAAAAAAAAAACAAACAACAACAAAAAAAACAGCCCCATCAAAAAGTGAGCAAAAGACGTGAACAGACATTTCTCAAAAGAAGATATATGGGCAGCCAACAGACACACAAAAAAGGTCTCAGTCTTACCAATAGTCATCAGAGAAATGCAAATGAAAACCACATTGAGATACCACCAAACCCCAGTGAGAATGGGCATCATTATTAAAACAATTAACAATAGATGTTGGTGAGGATGTGGAGAAACAGGAATGCTTGCACACTGCTGGTGGAACTGCAAACTAGTGCAGCTCTTTTGAATACAGTGTGGACATTTTTGAAAGAACTAGAAATTGCCCTTTCATATTACCCAGCAATCCCCTATTGGCGATATACCCAGAGGAACCTAAGTCATTCTATAAAAAAGACATCTGCACAAACATGTTTGTTGCAGCTCTATTTACAATAGCCAAAACATGGAACCAACCATGCTGCCCATCAAAGCTGGATTGGATAAAAAATGTGATACATATATAAAATGGAATATTATGCAGCCATAAAGAAGCTGAAATTCACAGCAACCTGGATGGATTTGAGTCTATCATACTCAGTGATCTATCACAGAAACAAAGAACAGAGTAAACATGTTTCACTCATAAGCGGACCTTGAACAATTATCATAACAATTGTCATAAAAAAGGGATTGGCAGTAGTGGGAAACTTCTAGGAGAGGGTGGGTGGGATTGGCAGGGGAGGAAAAACTGCCAGCAGGGAGAGAGAAGAGAGGACACACCTCATCACAAAAGTACCTGCATATTGAACATTTGTATACCTAACTCTGAATTTTACTCCACATTTAAAATTAAAAATTTAAAAGTTAAACAAAACAATCAAATCAAGAGCACAATTCAATTTACCATAGCCAAAAAATCAAAAATAAATAAAACTTGGGAATACCTCTAGCCAGGGAAGTATATGATTCTTACAATGAGAACTACAAAACATTGATGAAAAAAACAAACACAATACCAACAAATGAAAAAGGAAAAATCCATGCTCATGGACCGGAAGAATCAATATTATTAAAATGTTCAGATTGCCCAAGCAATGTACAGATTCAGCACAATTCCTATCAAACAACCAGTGTCTTTTTCCATCAATCTAGAAAAAAACAAAAACAAAACTTAAATTCATATGAAAGCTAAGAGACCCTGTATCACCAAAGCCATCCTAAATAAAAAGAACAAAGCTAGAGGCAACATATTACCAGGCTTCAAACTTTCTACAAGTCTACAGGGACCAAAACAGCGTGGTACTGGTACAAAAATATACACATAGACCAATGGAACAGAACTGCAAACTCAGAAATAAAATCACTCACCTACAACAAACTGATCTTTGACAAAGCTGTCAAAAATAGACATTGAGGAAAGGGCACCTTATTCAATAAAAGGTGCTTGGAAAAACAGCTAGCCATATGCAGAAGAATGAAGCTGGATTCCTTCCCTTTAACGTACACAAAAATTAACTCAAGATAGATTAAAGGTTTAAATGTAACCTTTCAAACTATAAAAATCCCATTGGGGAAAAAAACAAACCTAGGAAACATTCTTCTGGACATTGGCCTAGGCCTCAAAAGCAAATGCAGAAAAACCAAAATTGATAAGTGGAACCTAATTAAACTAAAGATCTTCTGCAAAGCAAAAGAAACTATCAACAGAATAACAGACAACCTACAGAATGGTAGAAAATATTTGCAAACTATGTATCTGACAGAGGACTGATATCCAGAATCTATAAATAACTTAAATGAATTGACAGGGGGAAAAATATTTTTAAAATCCTTTAAAAAGTATGCTAAGGACATGAACCAATACTTTCCAAAATATGCAGGCAGCCAAAAAACATGAAAAAGTGTTCAACATCATTAATCATCAAATAAATGTCAATCAAAAAAAACAATGAGATACCATCCCATTCCAGTCAGAATGGTTATTATTTTTTAAAAAATCAAAAAACAACAGATGTTGGCATGGGTGTGGGAAAAGGGAATTCTTCCCCACTGTTAGTGGGGATGTAAATTAGTACATCTTCTATGAAAATCATCGTGGAGATTTCCAAAAACACTAAAAATAATTCTACCATTCAATTCACCAATTTCACTACTTGGTATTTACCCAGAGAAAGAGAAGTCATTGTAGAAAAAGACACCCAAACTCTCATATTTATAACTGCACAGTTCACAATTACAAAGATAAATGTCCATCAGCTGATCAGTGGATGATACATATGTGGTGTAGATGTACCATGGTATACTATTCAGCCATAAGAAAGAACAAAATAATGTCTTTTGCAGCAACTTGAATGGAAGTGGAGACTATCATAAATGAAGTAATGCAGGAAGAAAAAATCAAATATTGCATGTTCTCACAAGTGGGAGCTAAGCTAATAGTTTGCAATGGCATATAAAATGTCAAAAAGGACATTGGAGACTAAGACGGGGTGGCTGGGAAATGAAGGAGAGATGAAAAATTACCTATCGGATATGATGTGCACTAATGGGAATGAGGGTATACTTAAAGCCCATTCTTCTTTACCACTATACAAAACAGCCATGTGACCAAAAATCATTTGTACCCCTAAAGCTATTAAAATAAAGGTAATTATATTAATAAATAGATCATATTTTTTAAGTCAAAAAACAATAAACATCGGTGAGGCTGTGGAGGAAAAAAACACTCACATATGGGTAAGGATGTAAGCTAGTGTAGTTGTGTGTTGAGGAGTTTGGAGATTTCTCAAACTCTAAAAACAAATTTACCCTGTTTGGTCCAGCAATCCCACTAATGAGTATATACCCAAGGAAGCATAATTCATTCTACCAAAAAAGACACCTGCACTCATATGTTTATCACAGCACCATTCACAATAGCAAAAACTTGTAACCAACCTAGGTGCCCATCGAAGGTAGATTAGATTTTAAAAATGTGACACATATATACGATGTGGTACATATGTACAAAAGTATGTCTTTTGCAGCAACATAGCGGCTGCTCGAGGCCATTATTCTAAGCCAATTGACACAAACAGAAGATGAAATACTGAATGTTTTCATTCATAAGTGGGAGCAAAACACTGGATATACACGGGCATGTGGATGGGAAAAACAGACACTGGGATCTCCTAAAGGGAAGAGGGATAGGGGTAGGTAAGGGTTGAAAAACTGTCCGATGGGTATCATGCTTACTCTTTGGTTGATGGGCTTAAAAGTTCAAATCTCATCATCAGGCAAACTGTCCTTGTAACAAAACTGCCTATATACTCTTTGAATCTAATAAATAAATAATAAATAAATAAATATGCAAATTATTTGCAAAGGTGCAAAATGTGAATCTGGTGGATTCATATTAGTCAGTAGGAGTGAAAGAGAAAAAGGGTGAGAGGTAAAGTTTAGACAGCAAATAGGACGTGTATAATGACTGGTATTATATGTCAAGGAATATGGGGCTTCATCCTTAAGGCACGATGACATGGATGTGAAAAGATGAGATTTTTTTTATTTCATAAAATTCAATCTGACTGAGCTGTGGAAATTATAATGCAGAAACTTGGGTTGGAGGAAGAAACCTGAAGGTCATTAAAATAGCGCAAACAAGAGATTGAGATAGTGCCCGGATAGGGAGAGCAGCAGCAGATATCAGGAAGAGAGAAGAAACAGTACCTGGTGTTTGATTAGATGAGGGCTGGACTGGGGGAAAGAGAAAGGGAAGGCAGAAAGGAAGAAAAACCATGTTTCTGGTCTGGCAGATTCGGATTGAAGGTATGGCAGCCTCTGAGACAGGAAACCCAGGGGAAATTGGAAAGTTTGGCATTGAGTTCAGCTTTGATGATTTAGGTTGAGTTTGAGGTGCCTCTGAAACATCCTGTTATAGATATCCTAGGAGCATTTGGATGTAGCTGTGTGAAACCCAAGGGAGAGGTCCTGACTAGGGTTGTACTTTTGAGTCATCAGGATTCAGTGAATATGCATCTCAGCTCATAAACTCATAATTAGAAGCATGGGGTTTGGGCCTGAGTGGCCTAGGTTCATATCACAACTCTACTTTTTCTACTTTTGTGAACTTGGACACAATAATTAATTCTTCTGTTTTAGTTTGCTCATACGTAAAGCATATATTATCATAATATCTACTTCGAGGATTCTCTTGAGTTATTACCCACAGAACATTTAATCGTACCTCACCTACAGTAAGGTTTAAAAAAATTAGTTATGTGCAGGAAACAGAGAACTGTATGTTGGTTTATTGATATATCCCCAGTGCCTAGCATGTATCTGCCACATAATAATCAAACTTTCTAGTATGAGCTCTCACCCAATGAGGGTGGCAGAACTTTAATCTCCATCAGTCTTCCTTCCAGTTTCCCTGGGCTATTGCTGAAATCCTTGACAAGTTTGAAGTGTTAAGACACTAAGCTAAGCAAGGGTGGGTGAAAAATACTGGGAACAACCAGACAACCAGTCTTCAAGACTATGTACATGAAGGAATAGAAGATCAACCTCTCTGGTTGGCTTTTTTTCCATCGGGCTTCCCATGAGACAAAATTAACTCAGCATCTACCATGTGCCTCATACATTCTAGAAGCTGGAGAACTAGAGGTGAATAAGACAAAAGTTCTGGCTGTGTGGAGTCCACATCACGTGCCCCAGTCTACGCACTTGGTCATTTTTGTCTCAGAAGCTCCTTCTGCTATTTTAATTCCACTTTGGAGTGGCATGGAGTACACTTGGATGCTTTTGCAACACTATGGAACTCAGAAAACTTTTCAAGATTGTCCCTGGACCATCTGGCTAGAGGGATCATGTAGGTATTTTCTTTTTCTGGATCATGTCACCTTATACAGGATGCTTCTGTCCTCTCACCAGCAGGAATTCCTGCATTTGAATTCTCCTTTTCTTTTCTTTCCTCTCTCCAGCTGAGAGGACTTAACTCTCCCTATCTTTTCTTTTTTCTCTCCAGTTGAGAGGACTTCTTTTTCCCAGTTGACTAAAGCACCAGTCTTTTCCACTTGTTCTTCTAGACATTTCCGTATATACTGAAACTACTACATCTTCTAAAATTTTTGAAACAGAAAAACCAAAGATGTGCAGGCAATTCCACTATCTGCCTACTACATCTGTTTTTTGGGAATGCACACCCAGGGCCATTGTCTTCTTGGAAAATCCTGAGGAGAAAAATGCATAAATACCAAAGAAAAAAAAAAACTGTACCTTACTTGATGCATCAAAATATTATTATGTTATAAATACATAAATGACAACTTGAACCATGAAGGTAGATGAGATTACTTACTTCATAAGAGGTCAAGTTCAGGTTTACCAAACCTCTAATAAGTTAATTTAGCTTTAACTTTTTTTTCTTAAAGGTTTATTTCTTCTTTAAGTGTTTTTTTTTTTTATATGTGTTAAATACCACTATTTCATCAATACTATTTTTACTTACGTATTTTGCCAGTTGCCTTTTTGATTAAATGCAATTCCCCAATATCCTTTAAGATGGCTGATATTTTCCTGGGTTCTTTGCCCCCCTTAGTCTCCCTAAATTTCTTCTTACTATTATATTTAAGTTCAGTCACCTGTGAGACAGGAGATAGCTAGAGAAAGTCTAGGCAGACAATGTGGTGAACCCCTGACAGGCCTCTCAGGCTCAGCATTGGTAAACAACTCCCTGGGAGCCTCTCAAGCTAGAGCTAAAGTCCTCACTGCTGGAATTGAAAAGCAACTAATTAGCTCACCATTAGGTCTCTACCTTAATACTGACCTATCAGGACAGCTACAGCTCACAGTAGTGCTAGCCAATCGGCTTGGACTTAGGGCTATATAAGCACCAGGTATTCGGCTGCAGATGGGCAATCCTTTTGGGCCCCTTCCCACTGTGGGAGATTTTCTGTACTCAATAAATCTTGGTTTCTCACCTTCCAGCTTTCCATGTCCCTTATTCTTCCTGGGTATGAGACAAGAACCTTGACCCTGAAGAGCTGCAACCTGAAGAGCTGCAGATCATCAGAATAGAGAAGCCATGCACCCCAGAGGCTGACTTGCCAGGCGATAGAGCCAGTAGAACCAGGAAAGCTGCCAGAGGAAGGCGGGACTTCAGACTCTGAGGCACCCGGGGCTAGGCTTGCCAGTCCACCAAACCAGCAACACTCTCAGGGCTTTGCTTGCCAGCCCCTCCTTCCCCAGTCGCAACACTCAGGGCTTGACTTGCCAGTCCATTAGAGCTTACACTTGTGGGGCTAGGCTTACCAGCCCCTCCATGACCCTCTCTGGAGCTTGGCTGGCTGACCCGTTGAGCTGACACTCTTGAAGCCCAGGTTGATCTAAAAAATCCGCATCACCTTGGCTTAGAAAATCCAGTATCCCTGGAAATTTTAATTACATGAGATTTTCAAATTCCTCTGTGTTCTTAGATAATTAATTCAGCATAAGTCCCGTGCAGCTTCAAGAGTCTTTGTTTTACTAAGTAGGAAAGGGCAAGGTTGCTCATCAGTGCTTCCCTCTTCCAGCATTCTGATAGTTTTTTTCTCTGTCTATTGGCTCTGGAGATAATGTCAGGCAAACCTTTTTCCACTTGGGTGAATTGGTCCCTCTTTATTCACAATCTAGGGGCAAGATTTGTAGTGACCACGAACAACTTAAAGATTGGCAGAAATTCTATCCTAAGAAAGATTTTGAATAGGTGAAATAGCATCGGTGACCAACATCTATTCAATCTCTCTCTTAGGAGTCTCCAGGTAGTTTCATTACCTGGGCATTTGTAGTTTTCCTTTTCAAATTACTTGTGTTGCAGTGCTGTTGCTCTTTCCTCATTCTCTTGTGGGGTTTTATTTACTTAAATCTGTTGCTTTCAGTTTAGGACAAAGTAAGCTAGGATGGTATTTCTTGGATAGGAGAAAGAAAATCTTAGGTAAGATTTTCTTAATCCATGTTCATTCTACTATTAGTAAATAGTTAAGCCAGGTTCCAGAATTTGTTTATAATCTCAGTTTTTAGGAAAATTTCAACTTTTCTTCAGAGCCATCATTGAAGAATGCCTAACCAGAATTCAAGATCAAGTCTTTTATCCGTTTTTAAGTTTTATTTTTATAAATGACACAGTTGAGGTCAGTAGCTTGCCTAAAGTTGTAACTAATTATTACAAACATGGGACTACAGCCTAAAGACTCCACTCTCAGTTGAGGATAAACTCTAATACACCGCATAGCTACAGTTACAGGTATCAGAAAATCATGCATGTTACTTATATCCAAGTTACCACATACATCTAGCATATAAGTGGATAGTTCACTTAATAAAAACAAACCATGTTGGAGGCTCATGAGAGTATGGTGCCTACTCCATAATGGCACTGTTCTAACTCATAGAAACTCAGTCTTCACAAATGTCCTGAGGTGGAAACTGTTATTCTTCTCACTTTACAAATGAGTAAGGTAAGTTTCAGAGAGTCTAAACACATGCTCAAGTTCACACACAGGCAAGGAATAGGACCAGAATCTGTTTATCTGCTTCTAAGCAATCCTAATCTTACCTGCTATGTTCTATACTACCTCTTAACAAAAGAGTTTTGTTTATGATACAAAAGCTACTCCTATGCTCAATTACTTTTTTGTAATACTCCAAATTAAAGATATAGTTTTTGGTGAGGGAAAATATGAAGCATATTAACTACAAGGCAACAATTGTCACCAGCCAAGTTAACTAGTTAAAAAGCAAATAATGTTCATTTCTGTGATTACTACAGTATAGATGATCAATAAATTGGAATTTTCCTTTATTGCATGAAGTGTCTGACTGATTAATCAATCATGCTAACCAAATCTGTTTGTAATAAGCATATTTGGAAAAGTTTTAAAATATATACATATATATATTTCTGTATATTTACATATATATTTCTGTATATATACATACATACATACATATATATATATTTCTGTCATTCGATACCTTTTTCTCTACTTGTGCAATCTACCATATAGGCATTTTGGTAGGAGGCAGTATCTTATACAAATAAGATATCCAAATATATCCAAATAAGATCTGAAATAAGCCAAATACAAAACAAGCCAAATAAGTCAGACCCTTGCTCTCCCTGAGGACTGGCAACTAGATCATAACCATGTAGAATTACTGATTCTTTCTTCACACCTGGATATTGACTATGGATACAAAGACTCAAAGACCCAAGGGCAGTGAGAACCCTTTCACTGTTGGTGATTCTAGTGCTGGCTTGAAAACTCTCAAAGTTACCGACTCTCTCTGCAGTATGATTCCAGCTCATGTCTCCATCCTTCGAAACTATCCAATTCCCTCCCAAAAACTCCTTGATGAAAATTCTGTTATTTGTTACCAAAAACTATGGTTAGTATAAAGCATAAAGTTCTTGACTAGTGAATAACCTCTGACTTGTAATATGGCTTCAGGACCCAGTTGTCCCACTGCTTGGTATTTAAGACTCAGGTGTTATGAAATATTGGCTTTCTTCATAGTCTATTTATATCTATTGCTTTTGTTCATATCCTATTTCTTGAACACCAATAAGGGCTCAATTGAAAATTATTTTTGGCTTAATTCACACAAAACTACTCAAGAATAAATAAGCGATTTTAAAAAAAATAAGCCTTAGATAGTGTTGGTTGATAGAGTTATTTATTTTTATTTGTTTATGTATTTATTTTTATTTTGAAGGAGGAGTTATCCAAGTAGCTCAAAATCATTTCCCACCAAGCATGTTTACCCAATATTTTTATAGCTCTCATATGAGTATCTTAAAAACAAAACAAAGGCAAATGGAGAGAAACTGTAAGATACATTTAGCCTTTTACTGTAACAGGAATACATCATAACATTTGTACGTACTGGCAGAATATTCTTAAATCAAATAAGTTATAAATAATTACACGTCAAAAAAAGATGTTCTAAGGAGAGTCACTTCATGCAAATTAAATTATTTCAGAAACTTGTTTTCTATGGTGACTTTGCCTCAGTTCATTTATATTATATATTTATATTTTCATTAAGATCACTCAATAATTTGAAAATAATGCAAGCAGTTCCATGCACTGTTTTTTCCTAGAGTAACAATAAACACCCTTCTGCTCTAATTAATAATCCGGATTTGACTACAGAAATAAGTAGAAGTAGTAATTTTATCTATACAGACACTTAGAAAAACAAATTATATGAATATAGTTTCATACCAACAAGTATTGAGTCAAAATAGGTTTCTGTTTCACATTTATATTTTTATAACTTGACCTATATCTGTCCCAATCTTGGTATACATTTTGTGTAATAGAAATTGCCATTGCACTTGGGAACTTACCATGTTTAAATTTGAATACCTAAATTTTGACTAATGTAAACAAGTTCATAATATAACACCTGAGGTTTTTGCAAAGTTTTCTGTTTAGTGTGTATTTACAATACTTGTTTGATTTTAAAGACAATTAAAAGAGTATACTGAGAAAACAGTGGGACACTGAGATACAGTTTGATGTTCAACCTGAGTTTTTCACCTTATTCTGGTTACAAAGCCTTTTGTCTCTCATTAATTCTTACTTTCAACAAGTATTTAATGGGGAGCATCTGTGTCAGGCTCTCTGTTCTATGCAATACCATGAACTCTTTGGTGAAAATTTCATTCTAGTGTGGAGAGACAAAATAAATCACATGCATACAAATAAGTAAATAGTACACTTTCAGATGATGATAAAAGAGGTACTAGCGGTGCACTGTGGGGAGTGAGCAAGCTGCACTTTAAATTGGAGTGCTAAGAGTTGACCTCAATGAAAAGATGAGATTTTAGGAGACTTCGAGGAGATCCAGAATTAGATGTGATCAGTATCTGGGATAGGAGCAATTCAAAGGGAAAGCATAGGTTCTGTAAAAGCACTGAGGCCTGAGAATGTCTGAGAACTAGTAAGGAGGGTCAGCATGGTAGGATCTGAGTGAAGGAATAAAAAAGAGATGAAGACAGAAGGACTAAGGCCAATAACACAGGGTTGGCTAGCTATTGGAGCAGAGTGGTGACATGCTCTAAATTACTAAATTTTAAAAAAGGTGACTTTACAGTGTTAAGAATACATTTGGATGAGGGGCATTGTAGAAGCAAGGAGACCAATAATGAGTCTATTGTAGTAGTCTAAATTAGGGATAATACTGGGCCAGATAGAGAAGTAGTTAGGTTGTGGACATATTTCAGGCTTTGCTGAAAGATCAGAAGTAGAATGTGAAAGACATGTCCAGGGGGAAGAGCTTAAGATGGCGGCCAACAGGTGGCGCTGTAAAAATCTCCATGGAGGCTAGTGACAATAGGGACTCTCCACATGAGTAGGCGGGTGCTGGTGGGAGTGTGAAGGTCCATTTAGGGGACACTCGGCCGGGTCCCTCCTCTGAGGGTGATTGCAAGCTCCTATCACCCTGAAATTAGAGCTCAGCTCCCAAGAATGCTGCAGTCCGCAGAAACATCTGCTGTGGGAATGTGCCTGAGAAAAGCCTGCTGAATTCAGTGGATTTCCGGCACCTGGCGCCCTGCACACACCATCACCTGGCATACTGGACCTGCTGGAGCGTAGGATATGATTTTGGAGAGAGAGCATCAGGGGAATCCATGAGAGAGAAATACATGCCTGGTAAGGAGCTGCCCAAGCAGCCATTTTCCATGCAGAAACTTGCATTGCTCTGCCCAGCTCCCCCCACCAACCTCCAACACATTGTCTAAGCAACACTCAAACAATTGCCCCAAGCACTCCCTTAGCATTGAAATAAGACAGAAACCTAACAAGACACAAGTCACTGAAAGGGGCTGCCAAGGCAACCCAGATAGCTGATCTTGGTGAATGGTGGATCAACTACTCAGGGATGGATTGTGGTCCAGAGGAAATATCCTGAGAGCACAAACTACAGAGGGACCTGAGAGTGCTGAGTTCCAGGTGCCCTACCTTCTATCCTGATCCAACCAAGGGACAAAGGGTGTGGCCAGAAAAGGACGAGGAAGAACTTCAAAGAGATCAGTGGTGAGTCCTGGCTGACACAAACGCCCTCCTCTCCAGCAATCCTCCTAATGTCAGACCCACATAACTGGGCCACGACTGAAAGGGACAAACCCAGATGGAACCTGGACATCAGTCACAAGAGGAGACTCCCATTCCAGGACAGGCCTGGCTGGGGCAACCTCATGAGAGTTCATACCTGGGGAAGAGACTATCCTGTACATCCCCACCAGAGATCTTCCTGACCATAGGAGAATGGGAGGGAAGGACTGCAGTCCCACCTACCTCACTGCCCCTCCTCCTTCCCAGCTCCACTACCTGAGTAGAGAGTGAAAGAGGTGGCTCTGCAGGAGAGATCTGATAAGAGGAACAACTACAGAGCCTGCCACAAGAGGACAGGTTTTCTTGTCTCTGTCTTTGTTTTTTGTTTTGTTCTGTTTTGTTTTCTTTTTTTCAAATTTTCAATTATTTTTTAATTTAAAAAATTTTCTGACTGTTTGTTAGTTTAACTATTTTTAAAATATTTTTCCTTTGTGCATGAATGTGTATGTGAGGCTTTGAACTGCATCCCTCCCAAAATTTATTTTCTTTCTTTTCTTTCTCCATTTCTTTCTGCTTTTATTTGTCATTCTCTGTCTATGTGTGTATGTGAATGATTGAGTATTCATCTTTTGATTTTGCTGTTGGTTTTAGCTTTTTTGTTCTTCTGGGGTTTCTTTTCTTTAATATTCATTTTTTTTTACAATGTAAGAGATGTGTCAATATGTGTGTGACGTATAAGGGTTCCACCCGAATCCCCCCTTTTTTCTCATTTTTCTTATCCCCCTCTTGGCTGTTTTGTCTTTCTTCTCTATTTACTTAGTATTAGGCATGTGTGTGTCTGTTTAGTTTTCTTGGGGTTTTCTGTTGTTGTGTTTTATTTTGTCTTTGTTATTATTGCAGATTGTTTTGTGGTGTGGGTTGGTTTCTGCTTTGCATCATCTTATAGAGTGGTGGCGGGGAGTGGATCTCAGGGAAAACATACCACAATAAGTGAACATTTTAATTTGCAAGTAGCGTCTGACTCCTAGCACCCCATCCCCCACTTTACTCGGATTTAAAAAACCTGCAAGAGACAGGAAAGCTTCCCATCCACCATCCTATTTCAAAATAGAACAAATCCAGAGCCTGGATCAGGGAAGAATAGAGGACTGAGCAAACATCAGAAGGGAAAGCCTCTCCCACTGACACTGAATAACAGAACTAAAGAGAAAAAAACCAACAGGATATCTGTCATAAATGAGAAAAAGTCCAAGGAAGATCTCAGGCAATTCCAAGTCCACCAGAGACAAAACTTCTGAGAAATCAGACCTTGGTATCCAAACAATGGAAGTCACCAATGACTGGCCCCAGAATGCAACAGGGATCAGGGAATGGTTGGAAAGAGTGATTAAGACTCAAGAAAGACAAAATGCAACACTGAAAGAACTTGCAATAGAGATTGTGGCATAAAAAACTTCATCCAGGAAATAAATAACAAGATGACAAGCATGGAAAGTAGAGTCAATCTAACTGAAGAAAGAATCTCAGAACTTGAAGACCAGAGCATGGAATTAATCTGATCTGTAAAAAACATAGAAAAAAGACTCCAAAAGAAGGAACAAAGCCTACAAGAGATGTGTGATTATATCAAGAGGCCGAACCTACGCCTGATTGGTATCCCAGAAGAAGAAAGGGAAAATGAGAACAACTTGGAACAAGTATTCCAGGAGATAATCCAAGAAAACTTTCCCCATCTCACCAGAGACATGACCAGCCAAGCACAAGAGATACAGAGAACACTCACAAGACATCAGATGAGAAGACCAACCCCTAGACACATAGTAATTTGCCTACACAAAGTAGGCACAAAAGAAAAAATCCTAAAGGAAGCAAGAGAGAGAGAGAGGTCAGACTACGTACCAGGGAAAACCAATCAGAATAGCAGCAGATCTATTGGCAGAAACACTACAAGCAAGAAGGGATTGGAGTCCAATATTCAAAGTCCTGAGAGATAAGCAATTTAAACCAATAATTTCCTGTCCAGCCAAGGTCAGCTTCATCAGTGATAGAGAATTAAAATTCTTCCCAGACATTCAATCCCTGAGAGATTATGCAGCTTCCAGGCCAGCTCTACAGGAGACACTTAAAAAGGTGTTAAGTACAGAAGAAAGAAAGAAAAAAAGAATCACTACACACTTCCCAAGAGAACAGCAGAGCACAGAATCAACAGAGAATACAGTGTAACAAGAAACTTGAAAACACATGCATACACTAACACCAAAGCCAAAAGCAAACAAGCAAGCAAAGAAAAAAGTATAAGAGCCTCATGACAGGGATAAGCAAGCACATTCCAATAATCAGCCTGAATGTGAATGAGCTAAATGCACTACTGAAAAGACACAGAATGGCAGACTGGATGAGAAACCATGACCCCATTATTTGCTGCATCCAGGAAACTCATCTCACTATAAAGGACGCAAACAGACTCAAAGTTAAAGGATGGAAAACAAGTTTCCAGGCAAATGGATTACAAAAGAAGGCAGAAGTTGCAATCTTAATATCGACAAAACAACCTTTAAGCTATCAAAAATTTAAAAAGATGCAAAAGCACACTATATAATGATAAAAGGTTCACTCCATCAACAAGAAATATCCATCCTAAACATATATGAACCCAACACAGGAGCACCAACATTTATAAAGCAACTACTAAATAAACCAAAAAAAGATATTGACTCTAACACAATTATAGTAGGGGACTCGAATACCCCACTGACAGCCATAGATAGATAATTGAAGCAAAAAATCAACAAGGAGATCCAGAACCTAAACTTGACATTTGACCAAATGGACTTAGATACCTACAGATTATTCCATCCAACAACCACAGAATATACATTCTACTCAGAACCACATGACATTTACTCCAAGATTGATCACATCCTTGGCCATAAATCAAGCATAAACAAGTTCCAAAAGTTTGAAATCTTGCCATGCACATACTCAGATTACAGTGGAATAAAAATAAATATCAAAACCAACAATACTTCCCCAAAGCACATGAAGACATGGACATTAAACAGCATGATGCTGAACAATGAATGGGTCAACACTGAAATCAGAAAGTAAATTGAAAAATTCCTGGAAACAAATGAAACTGAAGAAACATTTCACCAAAACCCCTGGGATGCCATGAAATCAGTTCTCAGAGGGGAATTTATATCATCTATGAGCACACATCAAGAAAATGGAAAGATCATAAGTGGAGAGCCTAGCAAATCACCTAAGGGAGCTGGAAAGAGAAGACCACCAAAACCCCAACTTTAGCAGAAGAATCCAAATCACAAAAATAAGAGCCCAAGTACGGGACATAGAAGACAAAAATATTATAGAAAACATCAACAAAACAAAAAGCTGATTCTTTGAAAGAATTAACAAGATTGATTGGCCTTTAGCCAGAATGATCAAGAAAAAGAGAAAAAACTCAAAAAAGCACAATTAGAAATACAAAAGATCAAATCACAACCGACCCTGAAGAAATACAAAGGATTATCAGAGATTACTATGTACACCTACATGGAAACAAACTTGATAACCTAGGTGAAATGGAGGACTTTCTGACATCACACAACCTACCCAGGTTAAAAAAAGAAGACATTGAGACACTAAATAGACCAATAACAACACAGGAAATTGACTCTGTCATACGAAGACTACCTACCAAAAAAAGCCCTGGACCAGATGGCTTTCCAGCAGAATTCTACAAAACATGCAAGGAGGAGCTGATACCAATTCTACTGAAAGTATTCCAGGCAATTGAGAAAAATGAAATTCTCCCCAAATCATTTTACGAAGCTCATATCACACTGATACCCAAACAGGGTAAAGATCCAACAAAGAAAGAGAACTACAGGCCAATATCCTTTATGAACATAGATGTAAAAATCCTCAACAAGATTCTAGCAAATAGGCTCCAAAAACACATCTCAAAAATCATCCACCATGACCAAGTAAGCTTCATCCCCAGGATGCAGGGCTGATTCAACATTTGCGGGACCAAAAATGTCATTAAATACATCAACCTATGTAAAAGCAAGAACTACATGATTATCTCATTAGATGCAGAAAAAGCTTTTGATAAAATCCAGCATTGCTTCTTGATAAAAACTCTCAAACACCTATAGAAGGAACATATCTCAAAATAGTAAGTGCCATCTATGACAAACCCACAGCTAACATATTGCTAAATGGACAGAAATTAGAAACATTTCCCCTGAAAACTGGAACAAGATAAGACTGCCCACTCTCACTTCTCATGTTCTATATTGTGTTGGAAGTCTTAGCTCGAGAAATTAGATAAGAAAAGGACATCAAGGGTACCCAAATTGGAAAAGAGGAAGTCAAGTTATCCCTCTTTGCCAACGATATAATCCTATACCTAGAAAATCCAAGAGAATCTATCAAAAACCTGCCTGCACTGATAAATGACTTTGACAAAGTCTCAGCATACAAAATAAATGTGCAAAAGACAGTTGCATTCCTATATATCAACAACAAGCAGGCAGAGACCCAAATAAAAAGCACAACTCCATTCACAATGGATACCATAAAAATGAAATACCTCAGCATCTTCCTAACCAGAGAAGTGAAAGACCTTTACAATGAGAATTACAAAACACTGCTCAAAGAAATCCAAGAAGACACAAACAAATTGAAAAATATCCCATGCTCATGGATAGGAAGAATCACCATTGTTAAGATGTCCATCCTACCAAAGGCAATCTACAGATTCAGCATAATACCCATTAAGTTACCAACATCATTCTTCTCAGACCTGGAAATGACAACACAGAAATTTATATGGAAACATAAATGAACATGAATAGCCAAAACAATCCTTAGCAAAAGAAACAAAGCAGAAGGTATCACACTTCCAGACTTTAAACTTTACTATAAGGCTACAGTAATCAAAACAGCCTGGTATTGGTACAAGAACAGGCAAGTAGACCAATAAAACAGGATAGAGATTCCAGAAACAAAGCCTCAATTCCTTAACCAACTAATCTTTGACAAAGCCTCCAACAACAACCACTGGGGAGAGGAGAACCTATTCAGTAAATGGTGCTGGGAAAACTGTCTGACCATATGCAGAAGACTGAAATAGGACCCCTGCCTATCACCAAACACAAAAATTAATTCTAAATGGACCAAAGACCTAAATGTAAAACCTCAAACTGTAAGAACCTTAGAAAACACAGGAGACACCCTTGTGGAAGTTGGAACTGGCAGCCGATTCCTGATCAAAACTTGAAGTGCCCAGGCCATAAGAGTTATGATAGACAAGTGGGATCTCATTAAACTGACAAGCTTCTGCAAAGCCAAAGAAACCATCAAGAGAGCAGGGAGACAGCCCACAGAATGGCAAAAAATATTTGCCAACTGTATATCTGACAAAGGCCTAACATCTAGGATCTACAAGGAACTCAAACGCACTGAAAGGAAAAAAACAAACTGCCCTTTTAAAAAATGGGCAAAAGACATAAATAGACACCTCTGAAAGAAGATATACGGGCAGCCAACAGACACATGAAAAAGTGCTCAGCCTCACTCATCATCAGAGAAATGCAAATCAAAACCACACTGAGATACCACCTAACCCCTGTAGGAATGGCCATCATTAAGAAAACAAACAACAACAGATGCTGGCGAGGATGTGAAGAAAAAGAAACACTTCTACACTGCTGGTGGGAATGCAGACTAGTACAACCTCTTTAGAAGACAGTGTGGCAATTTATGAAAGAACTAGAAATTGACCTTCCATATGACCCAGTAATTCCCCTATAGGGAATATCCCAGAGAAATTCAAATTATTCTAAGAAAAAGATACCTGCACACGTATGTTTGTTGCAGCTCTATACACAATAGCAAAAACATGGAACCAACTCTGTTGACCACTGAAGCTGGACTGGATAAAAAAAAATGTGGTACATATACACAATGGAATATTATGCAGCCATAAAAAAAGACAAATATATGGACTTTGCACCAACTTGGATGGATTTGGAATCAATCCTACTCAGTGATTTATCACAGATACAAAGAACTGAGTTCCATATGTTCTCACTCATAAGATGACCTTGAACAATTATAATGCTATAAGAAAGTGATTGGAGCCAGGCTCAGTGGCTCAGCCTGCAATCCTGCGCTTTAGGAGGCTGAGATGAGTGGATTGCCTGAGCCCGCGGGTTCGAGACCCGCCTGGGCAACTTGGCGAGACTTCATCTCTACAATAAATCAAAAACTGGCCGGGTGTGGTAGTGCATGCCTGTAGTTCCAGCTACTTAGAAGGCTGAGGCAGAAGGAACACCAGAGCCCAGCAGGTCGAGGTTGCGGTGGCCGGGAGCGGCCACTGCACTCCAGTCTCGGCGACAGAGTGAGACTCCAACTCAAAAAAAAAAAAAGAAAGAAAGAAAGAAAGCGTTTGGCAGTAGTGGAAAACTGTCAGGGGAAGGAGGGGTGGGACTGGCAGTTGAGGGAAACTGCTAGGGGAGGGAGGGGCATACCTCATCAACAAGGGTACCTGCATGATCAATATTTGTATACTTAACCCTGAATTGTACCCCACATCTTTATAATAAATAAATCATTTTTTTTTTTTTTAAAGAGAGACATGTCAACAATGACTCCAAAGATTTTGGCCTGAGAAACTGAAGTAATATATAGCAGAGGCCCCCTAAAGGACAATAAATATGTCTGTTATATTATTTCAATAGCAACTTAATATTCCATAGTATGGGTATACCACAGTTCACTTATCTATTCTCCTACCAATGGACATTTGTTTTCATTTGTTTTTTTTTTTTTTTTTTTGAGTTGGAGTCACTCTGTCAACCAGGCTAGAGTGCAGTGGCACACTCATGGCCACTGCAGTCTCAAAATTGTTTTCATTTTTAGCACCATGAACACTTTTTTAACACAAGTTTGTAGTTAGAGTTAAAATAATTATACAGTCTTTAAAATTACCTGCCACATTATTCTTTACTTATATAGATTCTGAGTTATATTTGAGATGTGACTTAGTTACTCTTCTCATTAGTTCTATAAAGATAATTTATTAACCAAGATGGCATTAATGTTCCCTTCATTGTTACTAAACTTTCTACAGACTTTTTTTGACCTACTCTTCTCTCTTCCACTTTAAGATTAAACTCTTTTTAAAAGCTTCATTTTTATAACCCAGAACTGTCTTTCTCAAGGATCTGGAAACCATCACTTTGAAAAGTAACATCAAGGAAATTAGCACTCCTAGCTCCTAGTTTCTGTGAGAGGATAGGAGTCTAACTTCGGTAGTACCTTGCTTTTGCCAGAAAGATAAAAGAAAGTTAACTGTTGGGGGAGGCAAGGCCAACTGACAAACACAGTGATTCATGATCCCTTCACCCCACCTCCTAAAAATTTTCTAACCCTTTGTTTCAGTGGAGTTGAGTTCAGACTTCAGTTCTGGCCTTGCTCATCTACTGCAGTGGCATTGATTAAAGACTCTCTTGCCAGTTTAAATTTGTCCAGTAGACTTTTTCTTGGACATCATACATTTCACAAGGTCACAACTGAGAAGGAAAATATACAGGGTCAACATTCCTCCCCTGCCTTTTTACCTTCTATCTTTTCCTCCTTTATCTTCAGTAAATGATTATGTAATCAACACAAGTTCAGCTACTCATCGCTTATACACCGAAATAAACAAGAACGAGATGCAATGAACAGAAGGTGATTTTATTCCAAAATCTGGCAGGTAGAGAAATGGCCAGGCTCATGTCTTAAAGAAAACATTTCAGATCTTTAGCCTCAGTACCAGGACTTAAAAAGAGAAACTTGGTATAGGGAAACATGTGAGTGTGGTACAGGTGTCTTGATGGCTTACCTTGTGTGGTGATCCTCTTGGAGGTCTAGTTGGTCTTAGCTTTAGTCAGATTATGGATCAACCATCTTGTGACTCTTCCAAAGTGGAAGAGTCCCAAGTCAGGTTGTTTTATAATTAGCCCCTGGGAATTCTAAGCAAACATATGGTGAAATTAGAATGCATGATAGAAGAAAGTGTCTGGTAGATAATGGGAGAAACAAAGTTCCTAAAACATGTTTCAAGCTTTCAGATTAAGAAAAAGGAAAAAACAAACAAACAAAAAAGTTGAAATACATTTTAAGGTTGAGATGCTTGGTTACAACTATATTGAATACTTTCATTAAAAAGGAACTATAAATATAGTATAATCTGCGTTCTTCAAGTTGAGTAACTTTACATTACACGGTTCCTCAATATGTTAATGTCCAGCAATGATTATTCAGTAAATAAAGTAAGTTATGATCAACATTTCTGTTATAAGCAGGATAATTTACAATTATTATTATTATTATTATTATTTGAGTTGGAGTCTCACTGTTGCCCAGACTGGAGTGCAGTGGCCGCTCCCGGTCACCGCAGCCTCAACCTGCTGGGCTCCAGTGATCCTTCC
>NW_007120948.1:49131-125042 GCF_000164805.1 Carlito syrichta
CCACCTCAACCTTCCAAGTAGCCGGAATTACAGGCATGTGCTACCATGCCCGGCTGATTTTTTGATTTATTATAGAGATGAGGTCTCACTGCCCAGGTGGGTCTCGAACCCACGGACTCAGGCAATCCATTCACCTCAGCCTCCCAAAGGCGCGGGATTACAGGCTGAACCACTGAGCCCGGCTTTATTAACTTCCAAAAATGTATATACTTCACCCGTGTTTATGCTTTGAAAAATAAAGTGAAGAGTGTCTGAAAACATTATTGAAATGTGTTTTCAGATGTCATTACAAAATAGATTGCTTAAAGTTAGCATGAACTCAGAGCTATTTTAGTGAATGAGGGACATATATAGATATGATTTTCATATAGGTACTGCACAACTTTAAAAATGTTAAATTTTAGACTGTGATAACTTAGGTTATAGAAATGATAGTCAAAATAATAGAAACCATCTGCCACCATTATTTAAAGACAAATTGTTTTTTACTATCAAATTTCATAATAGATTTAGGATCTACTTTTAATATTGAACACACTGTGCACATTGCGGGGGCGGGGGATACTTTTCTCTCTGCCCTCTATCATTCTGTTAAAGAAGGAAATATTAATGATATTTGTTAAAGAAGTTAAGGAAGACTTTATTCAAGGTGGAAGGGGAGGACTGTGGTAGGCCAAGAGACCACTACAACCTTGTTTTGCAATAGGAGAGAGATATTGGATTTAATTCTGATTCCAAAAATGGTAACTGGAAACTTACAACCAGGAAGCAGAGAAGGAGACAGTAGATGAAAAATTACTAAGAGGGAAACACTGAAGATAAAGGGTTTCTGGCTCAGCTGACTTGAAAGGATTATTGCTAAAGGCAGGTCAGGGTGATAAGATATTGGAAAGTGGTCAGATATCAACAGTGGTGAAGCTTTCCTAAACGAATTTAGTACAATGCTTGCTCAAAGTGGATTCTGTGAGGACAGAGAGGAGCCCATGGACAGAAAGGCCTCAGAAGCAGGAAAAGAGTTTTGGTCAAAGGTGTCTTTGTCAGTTGTTAGTTAGGACAAATCCCTGTAACAAAAGTCAGATCAACACAAGAAAAGCAAGCAAAAGCTTAATAATATGCATACTTTCTGTATATATGAGAGAGAACCCAGAGAAGTGAGTAAATGTCTGAAGTAGATCTCAAAGAATTGTCCCCAAAAAATAGAAAGGTGGGCATGAGGAAAGGAAGTGGCTAGGAAAAGTACAGTAAACAAGAGCAAACCTTGTTACTCAGATGTATGCCTTAAGTTGCCCTTCTCTTCCTGGTAAGAGAGAGAGACACCTTTCAAATGGAGATTTCCTTTCTAGTTGTAAATATCACTTACTGAATGGTAACTTTCAGAGCCTCTCTGGTAGTTTCTCAAAGCAACACTCTCAAAATAATACTTAAATGAGACAGGCATATTTGTGGTGGTATATTTTGTTCTCCTACAGTGATGTTTTCAGGTAATATGTCTTGAACCTCATCAACTGTGAAAATAGCAGTGCTGTATGTAATACATTGCTTTCAGATGCTCTATACAAGTATATTCTAAAACAGCTGTAACTAAAATGACTCATGTTTTGAAACTTACAATGCTTCATATAGAGATGCCCAAATTCTGTAATTCTCCCTCTACTTGTGGAATAGAGTTATTTATGAAGAAATATAAATCTATGAAAATAAATAAATAAAAAAAAACAAACCCAGAGTTCTGCACATAATTTTTGGGCACAGCTGGGAGCTCTATGCAGCCAGCCAAGCAACATAATGAAAAAACTGAGGGGCTAGATTGCCTCTACTCTTTTAAAGTGAAGGTTACATTTGTAATCAGTGTCCCATCGTATTTTTATAAACTGCAGCCATTAAATTGGTTCCTAACAAAATACAGGGACCTTTTATACAAACAACAAATGGTTTGTTTTCAAAATACAAAGTTTATTTTTGAAGTAAAGTTTTATGTTCCATGAAGTTTCTGAGCCTCAGAATGCTTTCAGCTTTAGGAAATTTCTTGTTGGAGTCCCAAAGAAGAAGCTATAAGCATTGAAGTACTCTCCTGGGTGTGACATTCCCAGCTTGATGACTTGATGGCTCAATTTTCTTATATGGTGCTCTTCAAAGTGATTTTGCAGCTTTGGATAGGAGACGGAAACCAGAGTTACTGAGCCACAAAAAAGTGAAAGTTACACTCATGAACACTGAAGATTGCTATAATCAGTTTCAGAGTGAAAAAAAAAATTACTGACATCAAATCAAAACTTCAAATGTTGAAGTTATATTCTGCAATTTTAAAAGACCAATGAATAAAACAAGCTTAGTTCATAGAAATTACTACTGAAAAATGGTTTAATTAATGTCCTGTTGACTGTTTATTAACTATTCAAATAATTTGCTTAATTTGAATGTGAATTTGAATGAAGACTTCCTAGAATAACATATTCATTGCTTTTCCTTTATAAAAGATTATTGTTAATTTCTGCATTCAAATAGTATCTGACTTGTGACATCCAGAGGTATGCATTCAAAATCTCACTGGATCATTCAGGATAACACTGAAAGAAGAAAACTCAAAGTGCTTTGAAAGAAAACTTTCATAGATAAAGTAACTGCTGCTGATGAAGGAGCAGAATTGGAAGTGGAGTCCATTCAATTTTCTGCTTTTAAGAGTATCCGGCTTTATTACTTGAAATAGAGATGGTTTAGAAAAGCATCCTTATGTTGCTTTTTTAAATCACCAGAACCTGCAACAATCAAAAAACTAGAGCCCTATCTCTGTTTCACTTGGGTGCCCTTCCATAAATTGAGGCAAGGGGGAGAGTGTTCTTCCCTCATAGATATATATACGCAAGCAGAGACTCCCAGTTGTACGCAATGACTGGTTGACACTTACCAAGGGTTGGCTGTGACATATATAATCCTGACAAACTCGACCCTAGCATAACAAGCTATGGGTAACACAGACTGAAAGAAGGCTGAAGACAATGCTAGTGTTGCGGGAAAACAGAGGCAGTGACACCGAGGCTATCTTAGGAAGTAGCGGTTTATTAGCACTGGAGTGACTCAGCGGGCTAATGCTCCAAGCCTGAGCAACCCAGAGAAAGAGGAGAGGGGTTTTATCTGTTAGTTTGGGTAAGGGAGGGGGTCGGGTTGTATGACTATACATTTTTCTTTGTAATTTACAAGGTGGTATTTAGCAAAAACAGATTTTCAAACAAATTGTGTCCAGGTTACACATGACAGGCAGGGGTTAAAAACTGATAACTTCACAAAGAGAGGATGTGGGGGTAAGGTTGTGAATGGATTACTATCTTGTATTTCCAGGAAAGCGACCTTTGGCTATTTGGTTTCCTCAAGCCCCATGTCTAGCAAGTTTTGGAGCTTGCAGTTTGATCTTTAAAAGAAAGAATTTTAACTATTTTTAGCCCCTCTCTGCCACACTAGTCATACACCACCGATGGTCTTATTGCATTACGTGTCTAGGAGTTCAGTCTCTCAAGGTAGACTTTAGAAGGCAAGTGTCTCACTACGCTATTAGAGATCAGAAGGAACTATATGCTGACAAATATTACATAGATGTAAAATTTCCAGAATGAAAAACAAACAAAAAATATTTGGTTAATAGGTGCGTGTGTGTGGGGGGGGGGAGGTGACCTCTTTTTAAGTAACTCTTCCATGAAAAGAATTCAAATGATAATTTGGAGGTTAATAGCAACAAAAAAATTTGCCATCATGAAAGTCATCCTTAGTGCAACATATACTTATTAATAAATATTACTATCAGTAAGAGAAATTAAAAATGAATATAAGAATTTAAAAGAGATAAGTTAGAAAGCCTAAAGAAAACAGAGAAACAAGTTAGATTAAAGCAAAGATCTAGAAATAAGAAAATTTTAATTGATACATTTAAGAAGTTTTTCTTGAAAGAGATAACTAATTAATAAATAAAATAAACATTTCCACGAAATACTATCAAGCTAAAAATAGAGAAAATTAAATCTAAATAAGAGCTTCAAAATTAGGAATAAACTTAAAATCTGATTTAGAATAAATATAACTATAGTTCAACACATTAATGATTTGGAAAATTTATGTGAAATAGATTGCATTACATATTATCAAGTTTGTCTAAAGAACAGATAGAGTTCTTGAATAGATTCCTAAAAATCAAAAAATTAAGCAGTATCATTAAAACAGGTGGCTTAGCTGGAAACTTCTGTCAAAACTTCAAGGAAGAGAATATTTATTGCTTAGGTAGTTTGTGAGCTACATAAAAAAGAAATCCTCACAGTACAATAATGAAACTAAACCAACTATAGAATTTGACCAAGATAACACAATAAGGAGTTCTGAATAACAGTTTAATTTGGGAGTTCTATCTTACATAACTGCAAATTATATTTAATCAACTAGTAACATAATAATACAGCATGACTGAGTAGGGTAAACAGTTTTGTTTTATTTTTAAAGTGGACAGTGTGTAGCAGAAACCTAGCAAATCTCCACAAACTTAATGTTTGTGGTTATGAATTACTGAAATGTTGGGAGGATGTGTCAGTATAGAAAAACCTAGCCTATGTTGCAAATGTAATGTCCATTAGAAAGCTACATAATCAAGTTATAGTAACTCAGGTAGAATAAGCAGTCTACTAGTTCAAAATTGTAAATTTAGAGGCATTGTAAATATCTTTAAAAATTTAGTACAAAATGATCTTCATATCTTAAAATAATGTGAAAATATGTAATTTTTACAGTGAAACATTTTTGAGGTGAAAGTCTTATCATTTGGGAAAACAGTTTGAACCCCATTTTATACTTTAATATTTTAAGGGTAAAATATATTAAACACACACACACACACACACACACACACACACACACCACAAAGTAGATTCAGGTGTGATTATCTGCCTACTGTTTGGATGGTCCAAGTCCAAGCATGACTCTATGTAAGGAAAAGAAACCACATATTGGACTCTATACAATTTGTTTTAAATTATCTGTACACTGAAGTTGTGTTAAATATCTTTAAAAAGTTAATGAAAAACTTGTAAAAATATTTGCATAAAGGTCAATGCATTTATGTGTTTCAAAATAGAAGATAGCAATTAACGAACACTTGTTATACGCCAGTCACTGTTCTGTGAACTTTACATGGCTCACAACAACTAGTTATTAGTAGTCAATTTCCTCAACCCTTTCCCCCAATATTCACAGGAGGAAACTGGAGTTTAAGAGGATTAAGCAAAATGCTATGTATAAGGCTGCAATGAGCATGCTTGTGCGGATATTTTTCTTGTAGAAGGAGTTGAGGTACTCCGGGTATATTCTCCAAAGGAGAATTGCTGGGGTCATATGAAAGGTCAATTTCTAGCTCCTTTAGAAGTTGTCACACTGTTTTCCATACAGGTTGAATTAGTTTGCACTCCCATCAACAGTGTAGAAGCGTTACCTTTTCTCCTCATCCTTGCTAGCATCTGTTTTTTGTTTTATCAGTGATAGCCATTCTTATTGGAGTTAGGTGGTATCTCAGTGTGGTTTGGATTTGCATTTCTTTTATGCAGAAAATGTTTTCTAAGACTTCATTGAATCCCAAGCACAGAGTTTAATGCTACAGAAATAAACAGACTTATTTCTTGTTGGCAAAAATGTGTTGACTGCAATGATTTCTATTATGATTAATAAGATGTGTTTGAGCCTTGTTACCATGATTTAAAATTCATGGTCCAAAACTGAACCACAGTTACTTTAGCATCAAACTAATATATGTATATGTATACATAATCAGCATAAAAAGGAAACGATGTAATTGGAAAACATTATAATTAGTGTTAAATTCAAATTTGGTATTCTTAATATACAAAGACTTTCTAGTCAGAAAAAAGAAAAACAAATGTAATAACCTTCTAGAAGAATTAAGATAGAAATAAGGACATCTAGATTCTAGAAGACAAAATGCAAATAGCTATTTATCACATGATAAGATAATCACTTGCCACATAAAAAGAAAAATGCAAAATACAAATATAGGAAGATAGCATTTTTCACCTATTAATAGGGAAAAATGTAAAAAAAATAATAACTTACTTTGCTGGAAAGGCTGTAGGAAAACAGACACTTTCATAACAGCTGGTAGAAATGCAAAATGGCACAACTTTCAGTATGAGAGTTTGACAATATCCAGCTAAACTACATATGCAATTATACTGTGATTCATGATTTCTCTCCTAAGAATCCAATCCAACTACATACTAGTCTTAAAAAAAATAACAAATATACTATATATAAAAGTAAAAGACGGAAAGCAAGTCAGATACTCCTCAGTAAAATGTTGATTGAATAAAGCCTAATACAGGAATTAAGTTACATGCGTGAAGCTGTAAGAATGAGTATCTAGTTGTATATTTTTAATTAACTTTAATATATTTTAAAATAAAAAAGCAAGGTAGATAATTTATGCCTTTATAAAACAAAATTACATTAAGAAAACACACATAAATATGAAAAGTCAAAGGAAAAAGAAAAAAAAAAGAACCTAAGCATGTATTTAGTTGGTGGAGTGAACACAGAGATGATCAATGTTCCAAGCAACTTTAAAAAACAAGCTTTTTGATTATATGATCTTGTGGTTTATTTCAAAGACAAAGATACTGAGAAAACAAAACACAGTGCTCTATTTTGTTGTTTTGTTATTTTGAGACTATGTGGAATACATTTGAATTAGAACTCTCAGTATGAGCTCATGATGTATTTTATCTTTCAAAAATTACTTATTCGTTGGCTCAGTCTGTAATCCCTCGCCTTTGGGAGGCTGAGGTGTGTGGATTGCCTGTGCTCGCGGGTTCGAGACCTGCCTGGGCAGTGAGACCTCATCTCTACAATAAATAAAAAAAATCATCCGGGCATGGTAGCGCATGCCTGTAATTCCGGCTACTCGGAAGGCTGAGGCGGAAGGATCACCGGAGTCCAGCAGATCGAGGCTATGGTGGCTGGAAGCGGCCACTGCACTCCAGTCTGGGTGACAGAGTGAGACTTCAACTAAAAAAAAAAAAATTACTTATCAACCTTGCTCAATGAAAAGGTCTAGAATCAATGACCAGTCCAGTAGCAGCAAGCACCCTTGATACCAGACTGAAATCTTCAAATAGCATTTCCTACTAAAAATAAACAAGTCACCTGGAAGAAATTGTAAAACCCAAGTCCAAGAGCAGTAAATGTGCAAGATAAAACTGGAAAGTGTATCAACTCTCTCATCTTAAAAATGGGCGTAATAGCAGTGCCTTTTTCCTAGAGTCATGAGAACTGAGTAAAATATTCCTGACATGTAAAATACTTGGAAGAGTCTGACCCAAGATTAGATAGAGTTCCTTCAGTAAATTAACATAAAAAGAACTATAAAGCATAAATGAAGTTGCCCTAGTTAAAATTATATTGAATATCATTTTTTACTTTTGTTTTTCTGTTATTTTCTTTGTTCAACAATTAATAGAGAAAGGATAAATTTAATTGTGATGTTAATGTAAAAATTAAGAAGGAGAATCAATTTGAAAACCACAAGAATATCTGAATTGCATGTATTTTCTTTATATTGCAAAATTAAAGTGGTGTGAAAGGGTGTGTGCTTTAAAATAAAAACGGATTTAAGTTTTAGTTCAAACTCAGCTTGCAGCGTGGTCACGAGGTAGGTCACATACCTTCTTGGGAGACATCAATTCTTCTGAATGAATAAAGTAATGTGTATTTACATGGGGATAGCATATCAATGTCATAAAATATTGTCAGGAGTGAGATAAATGATCCAGGAAGAGTTCCATGCATGTGGTAGAACTTAAATAGAAAACAGCCATGTTAAACTATTTTAATTTTATATAACACTTTTTAAGTAATCATAAATGTTGGCAAATAAAATAATATGTCATTAAATTATTTTAAACTATTTTGTTCAACATTTGTGCCCTTATGTTATTATGGTTCTCTCAATTTCATTTACATAACTTTTGGACGACTGTCTTGTTTTTCCCCCGGAGAAAATGAACTTGTACAGCTAGAATAAAGACCACATTTTCTGCTATTATCTTTATCTTAACAATCACACACACTTATAAGAGAAGGCAACAGAAGTAAAATAAAAGGCAGTTGGGAAATTGTTCCTTTAACCCTTTACAAAGTGTTCACAGACTTAAATGCTATACATTTTTTTTTTTTTGAGCTGGAGTCTTACTCAGTCGCCCAGACTGGAGTGCAGTGGCCGCTCCCGGCCACCGCAGCCTCGACCTGCTGGGCGCCGGCGATTTTTCCGCCTCAGCCTTCCAAGTAGCCGGAATTACAGGCATGCGCTACCACGCCCGGCTGATTTTTTGATTTATTGTAGAGATGAGGTCTCGCTGCCCAGGCGGGTCTCGAACCCTAGGGCTCTGACAATCCACTCACCGCAGCCTCCCAAAGGCGCGGGATTACAGGCTGAGCCACCGAGCCCGGCATGCTATACATTTTTAAAAACAATATTTTTGAATAAAATGTCCTTGGAATATTTTGCTTTCTCAAAAAGATTTGTCCTCATCACATTTGAAAGCTTTTCCTTCACAGTTACATGAAATCGTTCGCTTTTAGCATTTTCAGTTTGACGGCAGCACAATGGAAAATTAAATAGGAAAGGATCCAAGGCTAAACATTTTCCTATTAGCATTTTCCTTCTTCTCTTGTTTCCTAACATCTAGACATGCCCCGTCTTTTCAGCTAATGTAGCTGCTAATATGAAGGGAAAGAAATGACTGGCAATGTAATCTCAAAGGGAAAAAAGGGCATTTGCTGGTACTAGTTTAAGACTCGGAATTAAGGAAGAGTAAAACACAGGTAAAGTGTTTAATGAGGGAGTTCCTATAACAATACGAACTTCTTAGTTATAGAAGATATTAAAATATACAGAATCATATATACACGTTTGATTAAAATATATCTTTTCATAATAAAAACATTCTCTAAGCAACAGAACTGGAAGACAGGTTTTTGGTTTTTAAAAAATTGCAGAAGGCGCCAAATAAAATAGCAAATAGTTACCTCTAAAATATTACTAGTCCCAGAGGGTTTTAAGGGGAATTTATTTTTAAAGTTATTTTTAAAAATTTCGATCTTTTTTACAGGTTGTTTGCAGGTTGTTCCAGAATACAAATGATGAGGCATTCCCAGCCAACTTTTACAGTGTGGTAACTTCTAGTGGCAACACCAAATGATAGCCACCCTCTTAAAAACACACACATAAAGTGAATTATAATCTTGAGATCATACAGCTACTGAGGGACTAAATTGGGCTTTGTTTTTAGACTATTATGAATTCTACTCTATGATGTTCACTACGTGCTCACATGCTTCCCATGAACATTTCTATTTTTTTAATCTTATTTTTTAATTTTTATTTATTTTAAAAAATTTATTATAAAGATGTGGGGTACAATTCAGGGTTAGGTATATTGATCATGCAGGCACCCCTGTTGATGAGGTTTGCCCCTCCCTCCCCTAGCAGTTTCCCTCAACTGCCAATCCCACGCAGCCTCCCCTGACAGTTTTCCACTACTGCCAATTGCTTTCTTATAGAATTATAATTGTTCAAGTTCTGCTTATGAGTGAGAACATATGAAATTCTGTTCATTGTTTCTATGAGAAACCACTGAGTATGATCAACTCCAAATCCATTCAAGTTGCTGCAGAGTCCATATATTTGTTCTTCTTTATGGCTGCATAGTATTCCATTGTGTATATGTACCACATTTTTTTTAATCCGGTGCAGCTTCGATGGGCAACACGGTTGTTTCCGTGTTTTTGCTATAAAGAAATGAACATGAAATATAAATACCCTAAGTGTAATTAACATGATTGGGAATGAGCAAGCAACAGGCTTTTCTCAGTATTTCACGGGGTCTACATAAAGCTTACCTCCAGTATGACAGCACCAGTTATCATCCAGATATGAGTCTCTGTTGTTTTGGGGATGGGATCAGTGAGCTAATAGGGATATGAGAGTTAAATAGCCAAGGGCCAGAGCACTCAAACTGAAAATGCTTAATAAGCTTTGGCATTTGGGCCTTGACAACAAAATCAATTGATTGATCTGTAAGCAACACTCGAATAGATGGCAAGATTAGGAACTGCTGACCTAATTTCCAGAATTGTTTGCATACTAGGATTATTTGCTTAACGTAAAGGAATCCTGAATGTGCAATATCAAAGAGTGAAAAAAATTCTTGCTTAGCAGAGTCCTTTCCTGAGTGCCTCACAAATAAACCTACTTCGGTGCCTACCTAATCCATGTATTTCTAAGACTGCTTTGCTTTGGCATTTATATGACAGTGTAAATTTTCTGAATTCTCTTTGGCTGTATTTATGATCCAACAGGAGGCCATTTTTGATGTATATTATGACAATTTGAATAGGCTATGAGGTAAAGTTGATTAACTATAATGCCCATCTTTAATCACTCAGGTGATAAAAGATAAATTGATGACTGCAAATGCAATGGAAAAATATTGGAGGCATAAAAAGTAGCAGATCTGAAAATTTGCTAAATCCAGTGTTATTTTATCCATTACCATATGAAAACACTTGGCACAAATTGAGGCTTGGTAGTTGTTGCTTCATCCTGTCAAGAGGTTTGTATAAATATCACACTGGGAGGAACTCATTAATTATTTTCCTTCGTTCCTTTTATGATTATCTGTAAGAAGTAACTTTGGTAAAGCAGTTTTTCTTTCCCTTCATTATGCATACATAGACACACAAAAATTATGCTCTAGTAATCATAATTTGTTTTTTTTTACATGTTATTATGAGCTTCCCATAGTCTAAATGTTTTGAAATATGAATGTATAAATATTTTTATGGTTCAGTGCAAAATCATTAAGGCTTTAAAAAAATTTGGAAATATAGTCCTCAGAAGGGCAGTTGGAAATTTATATTGCTTTAAATGTCACGATGCAAAACAGAATGTCACTGGATATGATCAAAAGGCAACAAATAACATGGATTTAAAAATCTAAGTGATTTGTGTTCAGTAGCAGATATTTATTTTATTTAAACAGAGAAAATTGGCATTCATGCAAACAATTTTAATTCATTTGTTCTTTTCTGTTATTTAACTTAAGCTCTGATTCTTACAAACAAATTCACGCAGAGTACTAATTAAAGCTAAGATCATGGAGGATACGCATATGATAAGATATTTAGTGTCAGATATCTTTCTATATTAGTATGAAACTTGAAATGTTCATTATTTAATTAGAAGCCTTTATGAATGAATTAGTATCCATGCTTCCTATCATTATGCCTTCTGTAGGTTTTAATGTTACCATTGAATTAAATTGATTTGAATGTGATTTTAAGATATGGAACAAACTGTTAGCAAATTTTAAGAAATGTTTTAAATGTAAACAATGTTATTTTCACTCCATTATAAATCTGAAATTTTTTATAAACCCCTGATTAAATAATACACATTGCCTAATCCATACCTTTTCCACTGAGCTGACGTCTACCTACATCTATGTACACATTATTTCATGGACTACCAGAAAGAGATTAACTTTAAGATCAAGTAGATTTAAATTTGATTTATTATCTTTTTGTTAACCCAATTTCCCTTCTTCACAAAAAATGTACGAGACTTTTTATTTCTATCCTGCCAAATGTTGTTAATGACTTCTGATTTTAGCAATATGGAAGATTAAACAAATGTACTCTATCCATGAAGCCCTGGGAAAATGTGACACTTTAAAACATATATAGCAGAGTTCAACATCAACAATAAAATAATGTATATGCATATGTGGGTTGGTGCTGATATTCAGAATCGGAAATAAAAGGCGATCTCAAATCCAAAGTAGGAAGATTTTTCTGATGACTCAGTGGGCAGCTGGATCCTAACCAGGTTCTATTAGCAGGAACTGAGATGTTACTAATTATCAAGATACCGAGACTCTCAAATACAGCCAAGTTCTTCAAGGGTTACTAGAAAAGCTTTCAGAAAACTAGAAATAGGAATGGTATGTCTCAAGATGGTAAAAGAAATCTACAAAAATCCTACAATTAGTAACAATTAGTATCATACTTAAAGACTAAATGTTTTCCCCTAAGAACAGTGGCATGGCTTTCACTATTTCTTATTCAACAACTTATTTTCATAGTTTAGTACAAGAAGTAAAAAATATATAAAATTTTCATAGTTTGGAAAATAAGAAATAAAATTTTATTCATAAATTGACATATTTTTCTATATACAAAAATTCTAAATTGCTTACTAGTGAGCTATTAGAACTCATACTTGTGTTTAGCAAAGTTGTAGACCTCAGGTCTATATGCAAATACTAAATTCTTTCCTATGTGACTAGCATTAAACAATTAGAGATTCAAAACTATAGATTAGTACCGTTTAAAATGGTATGTAAAATGCATTACATATAAAAAGGCTAAATTTGTACACTGAAACGTACGAAGTATTTATATACAAAACAAAAAATTACTCTAGGAATGGAGAGAAATACCCACGTTCATGGGTTGGAAGATTAATATTACTAAACTGTCAATCACCCTCAAATTGATCTATAGATTTATTACAATCATAATCTCAGAATATTTTTTCATGTAAATGAGGTGATTTAAGGTGATGCCATAATTTATGTAGAAAGATAAATAAATGAAAACCATTCAAAATAATTGAGAAAAGTAGTTACAAAGATATAAGACTCACATTATCTGAATTTAATTCTGACTATACACTATAATAATCAATGAAATAATAAATACTAGCACTAATGCAGTGAAAAGTGAATGCTTATTTACTGTTAGTGAGGACGTACGACCATGATGGAAAACAGTATAGAGACTTCTAAAAAAACTATCAGTAGATATGCCATTCGATCAAGCAATCACACTACTGGGTTTCTACTAAAAGGAAATGAAGTCATCATACAAATAAGACACCTGAACTTATATGTTTATCACAGCACAATTCGCAATCGCAAAGATGCTAAGTAAACCTAAATGCCTATCAATCAATCAGTGGATAAAGAAAATGTTTTACATATATATGTATATATATCACATATAAGTGGACTATGTATATATATCACATATATATATCTATCACACTATATATGTCATATATATACATAGTGCAATACTATTGTCATAAAAATGTATTATGCAGCAATTGGGATAAAATTGGAGGCCATTAGCCTACTAAGTGAAGTAACTCTTGAACAAAAGCTAAATACCACATATTCTCACAAGCAGGAGATAAACTATGAGTACACAAAGGCTCATAGAATGGTATAATGGACACTGGAGACTGAGAAAGGAGGGTGTGAGGGATATGAGGGGTGAAAAATTACTTATGGGGTACAATGTATACTAGTTGGGTGCTGGGTACACTTAAAACCTAGACTTCTTCACCACTGCATAATTCATCTATGTAACCAAAACCACTTGTTCTTCTAAAGCTATCAAAATTTGTCAACAACAAAACTAAATGGTATTGACTAAAGGAGAGATGCATAGATCAATAAAACAGAATAGTGTCGAAACATATCTGCACATAAGTGGTCATGAACATAGGTATAAAGGACATCCATTAGGGAGAAAATAGTCTTTAACAAATGATGATGAACAATTGGATATCCATATGCAAAGCAAAAGCAAAATTTTAAGTATCTCACCTTATAAGAAGATCAATTCAAATTGAATTATAGACTTAAAAAATTTCTTAAAATATACAGCTTTTGGGAGAAACATGGGGGGAAATTTTGAGTTATTAAAACATTTTATATGTAACATCAAAGACACAATGCATCACAAAATGATAAGAAATTGGACTTCATCAGAATTATAAATTGTAGTTCTTCAAAGTTAAGATAATGAAGAGACAACCCATAAACTATGGGGAATGTGGATACTGGAAGCCCAGTTCTCACCAATACACAATCTACTCATGTAATAAAGATGCACAGGCACCCACTGAATGTAAAGTAATAATAATAATAATAATAATAATGACATTAACTGTGAGAAAATATTTGCGATGTTTGTATGTGGTAAATAATTTGTTGCAAGAAAATAAAAACAATCCTCAAACCTCAATAAAATATGCAAATCAATGAAACATATGCAAAATATTTGAGCAAACCCATTAGCAAAGATATTCAAATGACAAATGAGCACATGAAATACTATTAGTAATTAGTGAAATGCAAATTAATACTACAATGAGATATTGCTACAAACTTTTTAGAATAGGCAAATGAAAAATCAAGCAAAACAAATTATCGGGCAAAGAGGCAACAACAACAAAAGCAAAGAAAATGAAACAAAAGACTAATCAATCAATACTGGTACATATTTAGAGAAAATGGAATTATTGCTATTTTTTGCAGGAAATTTTAGATGTTTTAGTCGGCTTGTACAACACTCTGGCACTATCATAAAATTAAACCTTTTGCTCTGTGAATTAAGCTTGGCATTTTATCCCCTTTCTCTGGGTCAAGACACACCCATGGAAATATGGGTTTTGCAGCAGAAAGAAATTGTGGAATATGAGGAGCATAATTCAAACTAGATAACATGGAATAAATTAGCAACAACTAATACATGAGAATATTTTAAAAGGCTTGCATTTATTATAATAAAATTAAATACCACACTGTTTATTACTGTCTCAAAATGTTAGTTTCTGTATCTCCAAGTTTCAATGATGGACAATGCCTCAATGCATGAGAATTTGCATACAGCTGAAAGCAATTTACAGATTCCACATAATTCCTATCAAACTACCAGAAAAATTTCTTACTGACCTAGAAAAGACAATACTTAAATTCATACAGAAGGCAAAAAAGAACCTAAACAGCTAAAGCAATCTACAATAAAAATACCAAAGCTCATGGCATGACATTTCCAGACTTCAGACATTGCTACAAGACTATAGTAACCAAAACGGCATGGTACTTGCACAAAAAATAGACACATAAAATAATAGAACGGGACAGAGTATCCAGAAATAAAATCATATAACCCTTCAACAAACTTGTTTACTATTGGTATAAGCTGGTTCAACCTTTTGGAAGGCAGTTTGGAGATTTCTCAAAGAAAAAGAGAGTTGCCATTTGACCCAGAAATCTCCCTTCTGGGAATATATACATACAAAGAAGCACGAATTACCCTACCAAAAAGATACACGCACTTATATGTTTATTGAAGTACAATTCACAATAGCAAAGCCATGGTACCAACCTAGATGTCCATCAGAGGTAGTCTAGATAAAGAAAACGTGGTACATATTCACTATGGAATAATATGCAGCCATAAAGAAGAACAAAATCATGTCTCTTTCATTAACATAAATGCTGCTAGGACCATAATTCTAAGTGAATTATCACAGAAACAAAAAACAGAACACCACGTATTCTCACTCATAAGTGGGCAATAAAAATTGGGCACACATGGGAACAAGAACGGGAAAAACAGACACTGAATACCACCAAAGGAGGGAGGGGGTGAGAGGGATAGGATATACAAAATCACTACTGGGTGCCGTGTCCACTGCTGGTGGCTGGGAGGACTTGTCAGAAGCCCAAAGCTCATCTTCAGGTAATATACTTAAGTAACAAATTATCAGATCTTCCCTATGATTCTAATTTTTTTAAACGAATATTTAAAATTTTTCCAATGAGATCAACTCTGCCATTATTCAGTGTCTACCACACATAGAATGTATTTGTCATTATTTCTCAAGGAAGAACACTTCAGCTTGAAGACTTATCAATCACATATTATTAACACAAGTATCAGTGTAACTCTTCCAAATCCTGGCTTATTAAGCAAAGAAATAGTCTTCCTTTATGCAAGTTGATATTTTTGTGCTTTCCATTGGTACTGATATTAAAAAATGAACTTTCTAGATTTTGTTGGTAAGACTATCTTTTTGCTTAATAATCACAAGATAGCTTGTTTTTATGATTGAATGCTAGTGCAGAAATATAAATTCTGACTCTGTTAAAAATTAGCATGTTCATTTTTCCATTTATTTCTAGCAAAAGTAGGTACAAAACAGCTTGGTCTATTTTTAGATCACATTCCTTTCCAGGATTTACCAACCATATCTGAAGAAATTCTCCTTTTAATTAATCCTGTACAACTTTCCTTATTTCAGTGATGGAGAAAAACCAATCAGTATCCTTCATCTTTTGTTTTCCTGATTTAACAATTGTGGTTCTTACACTTTTATCACTACAGCCTTCAAAATATTTCACCCTGTATTGTTTCATTCTTTCGCAGAAGCATATCCAGAGTAAAGCTTGGCTTTCCTTCTGAAATGCTTTTCCTGCTAGTCTCCCTTAAATTATCCTTTTTAAAATTTGAACTCAGATGCTGCCTTCCTTATGAAGTCCCTATGAAGACCTCCAATCTGACGCAGTATATCTTTCTCTAATGACATAACTGTGCCTTGTGTACATTTACATCTTTAGAAATTATTATTTAATCTGTTGGTTACATATTGATCTTTGTACTTCATTGTGAGCAATTTACTTGAGAATAGCTAACCATCTTGGGGTGTCCTTAGACTAATATAAAGTAGTCATTTGAATTATATTATTTAAGTGAATAAATCACATGAAATCAGCATTCTTTTTTTCTTACATTCCCATAATTGTGTGCAACGTCTCTCAACCCACCATAGTTTCTTTATGTCTCTGCACAAAGGAAAAGCAGACAATCAAGACCCAAGATTTAACAATATAATCTCCATGTTAAGCCGGACAGATACTTTCTGATGCTACAAATGCATGTAGAATAATGTGTCTCATCACTATCTAGATATATATCTACAATAATCAATGTTATTATAAAGAAATCTGTAGATAGACATTTTAGCAATATGTACAATGTGACTTCAAGAAAAATCACCTAAAGATAAAAATAAACGTAAAATGTCCAGAAGAAACATATGCAGCTCAATCTGTGATTTAGTAAAATTATTTTTTTTAAATGATATATATTTTAAAGTGATACATAATGAAATCAACTAGCTTTATTTTGCTAGTATTTATTATTTTGCCATTTAGATTAAAACTAAGTCAATGTATTAAGGTGCTAAAGATTAAAAATACTTTATCTAGAGTGAAAAAGTCAACTATATGTTTTATTTTTGAGAGGCAGGATTTGTGAAAATATTTGAATAGCCACTGCAAGAGGGCAAAAGGAAATTAAATCCCAAAACCCTGTCCTTAAAAATTAACAAAATCTAACTTAAAAATTTGACTCAAGATTATATTATTTCTTTGAAAACATAGCATTATTTTCCTTAACTGAAATCATCGCATTCATGCATGTATACCAGAACTGAAAGCAGGCCAGAGGTCATGAAGCAGATATTTAAACTTGACACTCAACAATAAATCAGGGACCACTGGTTTAAATATCTTTCAGTTGAGCTCATTCCCTCTTGGCATATATTAAATCAATTAGAAATTGAGCTCTCATATGGAATTTCTTCAGACTTCCTTCACAATAGGATTTTGGATGTAGGGAAAATGGTTTTGGGAAGAAGGGAGGGAGTAAACAATATGTTTCTCTACAGGATTCCAGCTAAACAATTGCCACTCACTTATCTCTGGGCAACAGCCTCTGCCCACACTGACTCCACTTTTCACAAGGTCCTGCCTGGGACTCATGCTCACTGCTGCGAAAAATTGACTGTATGCTTTTTGGCATAATCTCTTATTTAAGCTTTCCACACTTAGCAGCTTCCTCTTTTCAACCCCTGATTTTTGCCAATCTTTGCCATATTTCTGTGTCCCCAGTGTCTGGCAAGGAGCCGGAGGCATAGCATAACTTGGCCCTCTTCTCAGGAACAGTCTCATAGTCTGCAAAGATGTTATGGGCTGGGCTGCATTCTCATCTGGAGGCTTGACTGAGTAAGCATCTGTTTCTGAAGTTGTTCAGGTTGCTGGCAGAATTTTTATTTTTTTGTTTGCTTGTTTTCTTATTATTTGTTTATTTATTTTTGCTGTGGTAGGATTGAAAACTCTATCCTTTTTGCTGGCTGTTGTCTGGACTTTGTCTTTATGCTGCCTATAGTTCCTTGCCTTATGGATTCTCCCACATGTCCATTTATTTGATCAAGCCTGCAAGAAGAGTTTCTAGCTCTAGTTGTCTAAGATCAAATTCTGTATATAAGGTCTACTCATGGAAGTGACATTCTATCATTTTTTTTTTTTTTTGCCATATTTCATTGGTTAGAGGTTTGTTGCAGGTTCTGCCCAAACTCAAAGCAACAGAATAATCAAAAGTGTGAACACCATGAAGGGCAAATCACTAAGAATCGCCATAGCATCTGTCCACTACAATTAATTTTGTTAAAAAAAGATTCTAGGGTTCCATACTGAAATGAGTAAATAATACTCAACCCAAGCAAAGCCTACCCTATGAAACCAGATAAAAACATTCATTAGTTAGGGTTCTGAGTTATGGAAGATTTCACCAAGAGCATTGTTATGGTGAAAGGAAAATGTGAGGCAAGGAGGCAAAGATTAAGATAGTGCTTTTTAAACTCAAGGTGGCATCCAGAATGAGCTAGAGAAATTGTTGAACACACGTGACTGAATTTAGTAAATCTTGGACAGAATATAATAATATGCATTTGTAGGCTGTGCTCGGTGGCTCAGCCTGCAATACTAGCACTTGGGGAGACAGAGGCGAGTGGATTGCCTGTGCCTGCAGTTTCAAGACCAGCCCAGGCTACTTGGGGGAAATCTCATCACTACAATAAATCAAAAATTAGCCAGGTGTGGTAGTATGCACCGTAGTTCGGGCTACTTGAACGCCTGAGGCAGAAGGATCGCCTGAGCTCAGCAAGTTGACGCTGGGTTGGTCATGAGTGTGCCACTGCACTCCAGCCTGGACAACAGAGTGAGACTACAACTCAAAATAATAATAAAATAATAATAATAATAATAAGCATTTCTAATAAATTTATTTGTGATGTTGATTCTGCTGATTCAAGACCATTCTGGTTCTGCTGGTTGAGAACCATTACACTAGGAGATAGTTATAGATTTTGGAATTGAATTTCATATTTTAACAGGAAAAAGCCATTATCCATTTTTTGTCTTCTATATCAGTCTAATAATGTAAAATGTAGGTGATTTGAAATATCATTCTTGCTATTTGCTCCATAATTAGTAAAAATATCTTTTCATCACAGCTTTTATAATAGTACATTGAATATAATAAAAATGTCTATTTTACAGGGACAAAACTAAATGAAAAAATATATAAATGTACTTAGTTTTATACCTGGCACTCAGTAAATGCTGTTTTATTCCCTTCTTATCTGAATGAAATATAAAATGGTATTGCTGATCTGACCCCATTATTACAATCCTGCTTTCTCTATAATTGTAACAATATCAAAAATTGAGATAGCAGCATTTACTATAAATTATGTCAAAACATATTTTCTCTAAGATTATGTGCCTTTCCCTTCAGACACCTTTTGATACTCCCTTCTGGCTAAATACGTTGAACAGAAGTCCAATTTGCATTATGTGTCAGAGAATGTGTCAGAGTAAGTAAAATGACTTAATGACAAAATTACCCATTAGTAGCTTCTAGGATCTGTCCTATTTCTGCTTATCATGGGTACTCCACCATAATTTAATTTTAGCTTTCCAGTGTGATTATGTCATTTCCTCTTGTAGCCCTCAAACTAAAGTCACATTGGAACCAGCACTCCTACTAAGTGCTGATTTATTTTAAGTAACAAATTATAATACAGATATAAGTGAGGCCACAATCAATTAATGAAGGGTTTTTCCATATATAGCATTGTACTACCATCTTTTGCTGTTCTTGTTTGAGATCATCAGTTGAGAATGAAGGTGGCGACTGTAAGAAGAGGAGTTTAATGAAGCTTGAGAGTTCTAGTAATTCACAGAATGAGAAAAATGAGACCTTTCCTACCTGCAGTCCAGGATTTTTGTGAGTCGAACAAAATGATGTATGTAAAAGTTATCTGAAAACTGTAGATGTTTGATTTTAAAATGATGACTCCATTGGTAAACAAAAGACTTTTGGTATACATCAAGAGTGGCAAAGGTTTACAAAGGTTTTCTCTATTTAAAAGAGCAGAGACCAAGTGACATATGGAGTGAAATAATTAAAAAAAGGATAATTGGAGTAAAAGAAAAAATATATATACATAAGACAAAGAAGGTAAAAATACTAACATAAAAACGCAAAGATGATAAAGTAGAATAATTTAAATTAGACTTAATATATATAATCAAGGTACAATTGTAAATTAACTAAACTTTATTTTTAAAAATGCATTTCTGTGAAGCAAAATAAATGTTCTAAAAGTGACATTCCCATAAACTGGGAAAAATACAAAGTAGATGGATGAACAAAGAGGCTACAGGCACATTGTGGGAGGGCAAAAGGACTTTGCAGACACTGTATCATTAGCAGTGAATATAATTCTAGATAGCATGCATCAAAAAAGAGATAGTCATTTTATAAAGAAGAACTACGCTTCCGAATGTTTTCTTTTGCTGATGGTAGGAATTACGACAAATTTAGCGGCTTATAACAGCACCGTTCATTATTTTTCTTTTATAAAATTTTTTTTTATTAAAAATGTGGGATCCAATTCAGGGTTAGGTAAACAAATGTTCAATATACAGTTACTATTGTTGATGTAGTGTGCTCCCCACCTCCCTGGCAGTTTCCCACTACTGCCAATCCCACCTCCCTCTGCCCCCCTTATCAAAAGTCTGAAATGAATCTTACAGGGCTAGTCAGCATAAAAGTTTGGCTGACTTTTTTTCTGAAGGCTCTAGAGAAGAATCTATTTCCCTCCCTTATCCAGTGTTTGGAAGCTTCCTGCATTATTTGGTTTATGGCTCCTCTCTATCTTCAAACCAAGGAAGATAACATCATTCAATTGCTCTCTGTCTCTGTCTTTGTCTCCATCTCTGTCTGTCTCTCTCTGTCTCTCTGCCTCTCTCCCACTCTCTTTCCCTCTCTGTCACTCTCATTCTATCTTCCTTCTGTGGCTATTGTTACATATCTTTCTGCTTCAGACACCCTGGCCTCCTTCTTGTGATTAGATTTGACCCCCTGGATCATCTGAATGAATCTCTTCACTTTAATATAAAGACTTAAATTTAAACATTTCTGCATAATTCTTTCTGCCTTTCTGTCATATACTTCCGTGGATTAATAAAAGCTATTTTTGTGCTGCATTCATTCTTTGCACAAATTATAAATTTGCTATGTTTTGGGTATCTTTTTCCATATGGCAGTTGGATATCAGTTGTTCTTCCATCTTCATAATCTCATATATTAGTTTGTAGTTACTCTGATAAAAGGACACACTGCAAATGCATAATTAATTGTTATAAATGCCACATAATACAAACTTTGCATTTATTTATAAGAAGCAGGTGATGAGCGTCCAAAAAGCAATTCAAAGGCTAAAATATATTTTCTAATTTATGGTTTTTCTATGTTAATATAAAAAAGCAATATATAATTGAATATTAAAAAATAGAATATTGTGTACTATGAAAGCAATATACTATCCGATTTTTGAAATATATTTAAAAATTAGTGAAATAGTGGAATTAATGTGAGGTGTGGAAGAAAAGAAAAAATGATTATGGTTCCTAGGGCGGGCATTTGAAAGACTAAAAGAACATAATTACTGTTAATTGGGATGAAAAAATCTTAAAGTGTTTTAAAGTGTGCATGTACACGCACACCTCTACACCTGTCCATATATATATATATATATATATATATATATATATATATATATATATATATTTTTTTTTTTTTTTAAGGATGTGGGGTACAATTCAGGATTAGGTACATAAGTACATAAGTGGTTATCATACAGGTAAAGTTTGGGCCTCCCTTTGGTCCCCATTTTGCCTGGTTTGTGTTCAGTTACCCTTATTGATGTTATGTGTTCCCCGCCCCTGATGGTGTCTATTCAGCATCTGCTTATGAGTGAGAACATGTGGTACTCAGCTCTTTGTTTCTGTGATAGATCATTGCGTATTATAGACTCTAAATCCATCGAAGTTGCTGCAAAGTCCATACGTTTGTCCTTCTTTATGGCTATGTAATATTTCATTGTGCGTATGTACCAAAATTTTTTTTTAATTCAGATATGAGGTCTTTAAAAATCAAACATTTGCTATAGGACATAAATTGAGATGTATCTTATTTTTTCATATGGATGTGTCTGATAGAAAACTAGATCTGTAAAGCATTTCACAAAATTGGTCATCTTTTACATAGATATGATACATGTAGCTATGAGGCTGGATAAGATTCCCTCTGTGGTGAGTGAAAAAAATAGATAAGGAGATGGTGGGGAGAGGGCTGGAGAGAAGGTAAGAGTGTCTATAGGTCTGACCCTGGAAACACTTTCACATTTAGAAGTTTGATGGAGGAGAAGCTTTCAACAAAAGACTGAGGGCGGTGCTAATGAGAAGGAAAGAAACTCTGAAGAGTAGGCGTCTAGAATCCTAATTCTGGAAAAAGTTTGAAGCAAGAAGGAGTGATCAATGGAGCCAAAGGTTGCTGAGGGGTTGAATAGATTGTGTCTTGTATGGAATATTCGGTTTGGCAAGATGGAGGTTATTGGTAACCTAGACTTTGGGGATCTAAAGCCTAGGCAATTTATGGGGACTTCTATAAATAAGAATATAAATTCACAACTAGGTATAAAAGTATAAATACAGAATGAGAAAAGAAACAAAAACATATTACAAATTTTAAAAAGCTGAAAATTACAAAAGGCATCTTAAAATCTAGAATGAGATCATTGTGTTTATCATTATTACGCATAACTTTTCAATAGGGTCAGATTTTGCTTTTCCTATATATTTCTGTGGACTATATACTCCACTTTCTTATATGACAATATTTGTTGTCAAGAGATAAAAATATTATTTTTTCTTTCAATCAATTTAGTTACATAAACTGTAATTATTTCTGATTGTTTTCAAGAAGCTTATTCAGTTGCATAATTCATTATTAATAATGTCATGAACTTTTTAATAATTCCTGTCAAAATCTGGAAAACGTCTATCAAGTTTGAATATCAGTCACGATTTTGTGCTTGAAATAATCTTACTCATTGAATGGATGACGTTCATTGACCATATCTTTTACATGTCTCCACTGTACTGGTTTGTTGTTTGTCTTATGTTATCTGAATCCATGTTAGATTTCAGTAAGAAATTTATATGTTTTTCCAGTGTATTCTATATATCTCTTTTTTCTCATTAACTGGATTATTTAACAATTCAAGAGCCTACACATTAATTCTACTGGGAATTTATTACTTCTTTTTAATTCTTAAAAAATTTCAGTGTTTTGCATGATCTGAAAATATTTTTGAATATGATTTTGATGGCTCAATGATTTCTATTAATTTGTTTACTATGTTTATTGATTTTTACTTTATATTAATTTTATCTTTTTTCAGATCTTTATTAAATCAATTTAATGTGCCATATATTTCAAAATGAGAAATCTGTTACTTTTCACCTGTTTTGTTGAAATAATCTAAGATGTCTTCCTAAGTTACAATGAAATAATATTTCCAAATCAATTTATCTTGGTCACCTAGAATCCACTTGGCTCAAGGCAAGTGTACAGAAAGAAGCCAGAGGAAATTAGTACTGTTGCTCTACCCAATTTCTGTCAACATATCTTTCTTTTGCAAGTTTTTTTTTTTTTTTAAATACGCTCATTTAAAAACTTGCTAGGGCATCCCCAGGACTTTGGCAGGGGCTGATGAAAGTCTTGTGTCCTGGACGGGTGCCGCGACTCAAACCAGTAATCCCAGCGTTTTGGGAGGCCTAGGCGAGAGGATTGCCTGAGTCCAGGGGTTCAAGACCAGCCTGGGCCACTTGGTGAGACCTCGCCTCTACAATATATATATAAAAAAATGTATATGAGTGTGGTGGCACGTGCCGTAGTTCCACCTACTTGGAAGGATCGCCTGAACCTAGCAGGTCAAGACTGCAGTGGCAGTGGGTGTCCCTGGGTGACAGAGTGAGACGCCGGCTCAGAAAAAAAAAAAGAAGAAAGCCTTGGGTCCTATAATTACAATTTTTTTTTTTAGGTTCATAGCATATCCACCTCTGTTGAGAATGGTTCAGCAGTATGGTGGATATGAAAGGCTGATTAGATTGTGAAGAGAAGGAAAGGAAAATTGGTAACAAATTTAGACACCCTTTTTTTTTGGAGTTGGAGTCTCACTCTGTCGCCCAGACTGGAGTGCAGTGGCCGCTCCCGAACACCGCAGCCTCGAACTGCTGGGCTCCGGCGATCCTTCCGCCTCAGACTTCCCAGTAGCTGGAACGACAGGCGCGTGCTACCACGACCAGCTGATTTTTGATTTATTGTAGAGATGAGGTCTCGCCAAGTTGCCCAGGCGGGTCTCGAACCCGCGGGCTCAGGCAATTCACTCATCTCAGCCTCCCAAGGTGTGGGATTACAGGCAGAGCCACCAAGCCCGGCTTAGACACCCTTTTTAAGGACTTCGTTTCAAAAGAGAGCAAAGGAATAAATTAGACTAGCTAGAGAAAATACACGGGAGCCAGTAGTTGTGTGTTTGAGTTTTCTTTTTAACTTTTAAAAAAATAAGATTGAAGACAAAATGGCGTATTTATGTTCCTGAAATGATACAGTAGAGAAAGAGAAATTGATGATATGGTGAGAGAGAGAGAGAGAGAGAGAGAGAGAGAGAGAGAGAGAGAGAGAGAGAGAGATCTGAAGGAATCAGATTGTGCTTAAAAGGATGCAGGGATGCACATTTATTGCCATATGAGAAAAAGCAGAGTATATGTGTGAAGATATGTGTGAAGATGGGAAGTTAGTGGATTTTCAAGAGGTGAGTTGAGGAAGGTATTCTTCTGAATGCTTCTATTTTCTATTTTAAATACTTGTATTTGATATTATTTTCTGAGAGATTAAAAGTCCAAAAGTCATGAAATAGAAATCTGGGAGACTGAGAGAAAGAATTGATAAAGAATATATAATAGGATTGCTGAAAGTACTGTAGGTACTCTCCATGTTTATGGACATAGGTTTAAAGTGAGAGCTGTCATCTTAGTTTCAACTTTACTCTTGATAGATTCAGCTGTTTGTTTACAAGCTCAGCATTAATACAGAGATAAGTTTAACCATAGATTGGATTTCACCATGTAAATACACCAGATGGAAAACTGTGCTGGAAAATTGAGGGCATATGCAAGGATAAGATTACAGAGATGAGCGGGGCTCAGTGGTTCAGCCTGTGATCCCAGAACTTTGGGAGCCCAAGGCTAGAGGATTGCCTGAGCCCGTGGGGTCGCTACCAGCCGGGGCAATTTGGCGAGACCTTATCTCTATAGTAAATCAAAAAATTAGTTGGGCCCGGTAGCGTGCATCTGTAGTTCCAGCTCATTGGAAGGATCATGGGAATCCCGCAGGTTGACACTGGGGTGGCCACTGCACTCCAACCTGGGTGAGGGAGTGAGATTCCAACTTAAAAAAAAAAAAAATGATTACAGAGATGAGCAAAAAATGTAAGTAGGGTAAAGAGAAAATTGAATTTTTAAGCAGCTGATGAGCAACAAAAAACATTTAGGACCCGTGATTAGAAGGCATTGGTGAGATCAAGTAACTTTTGAATATGTTTTTATTATAGATAATAATAGATACAAACAGTTGATAAACTCTGTGGGTGTGTAAATCCTTATACCTAACAAAACATAAATGCATTTTTTGCAGAATTTATGGTCATTCATACATGAATCATAAAGAAAACCTTAATAAATTATCAAATGAAAACAGAATGGGACAAAATCTCTAAAAAAATGCATTAAAGATAGAAAATAATGACAAAGGTTAAAATACAAAGATCCATATCTACCGATCACTTGTCTTTCACAACTGCCGAATCATTTAAAATTTTTCCACTGCACTTTTAATGTTACCCATAGTGTATCCTAGATTCTCACAGTAGAATACAAAAAATTTAAATGGAAGGATGAGTGAATGATGAATAAGTAAATAAATGAAACACAAACTTCTGCATTTCTAGTTTTATTTGCCATCAAGATGCATATCTCTGATTTAGGCTCTGTCAATCAGATGTAGTCATGGAACTCATTTACTTTGATATGAAAAGATGGCATTAAGAAAAACCAGGAAGAGAGAAAAATGTCCATTTTAGGGTTATTTTCTGCAGTCAGTGGGAGTAGTGGCAGTTTCCACTGAGACAGAGGCAGTATCACCTGAGTCTGAATCAGTGGTAGCAATCGCCCAAACCAATGCTTCCTTGGAGAGGCAGAAATACCTCAGAAGACCACTTCTATGATAAAATTCTGAGTCGTTTCTTCAAAAGTTCATTTTAGAGTTTATTTTTTCATTTGTCTTCATAATTCTATAAACTATCTTTATTCATATATCTTTCTTCTAAAACTATGTAGATTCTACTGTCTGCAACTAAAAATTCTAGCTGATACATCATCACTTCAAATTTGATACAATCCAAAATTATTGCTTCATTGCAGCACTTTATTCATAATAGCAAAAACACAGAACCAACTGTGCTGCCCATCGAAACTGGACTAGATTTTTTTAAAAATGTGTTACATATACACAATGGAATGTTATCCAGCCATAAAGAAGGGCAGACATATGGACTTCACAGCAACTTGGATGGATTTAGAGTCTGTCATACTCAGTGATCTATCACAGAAAAAAAGAAGAGAGTACCACATGTTGTCACTTATAAGTGGATCCTGAATATTTTCCATAATACTATAAGAAAGGGATTGACAGTAGCAGGATACTGCTTGGGGTGGGTAGTGGGAAGACACAACGTCAATAAGTGTACCTGGTCTCATACCAGGCAAAGTGGGGACCAAAGGGAAACATAAACTTTACCTATATGATGACCGCTTGTATACCTTATCCTGAATTGTATCCCACATCTTTAAAATAAAAAATAATAAAAATTGCATTAGTAGATTCTATGAGATACAAAAATATGAAGAAAATAACAATAAGAATACAAAATATACAAAATTATTAGAAAATGAGTATATTTATATTCATAGGCAAAGTGATAATTTTGAATAATTTCAGTCTTTAAAAAAGATAACAATCAATATGCCTGCTGCTTGTTTTGGAATTTTCTTCCTTAAAGAATAACTTGAGGATAAAATGAAATAATGCATAAAAATTACATTATATATTGACAGGAAAATAAGAGGTTTTCCATGACAATGGTGTTTATCAGCAGTGGAAATACTAATAAAGCATGTACATAAAACAAATTTAAAACTATGAAACATGCTTTATAATCTTTCACAACTAAAGTAAGATAAAAACGCAAAGCAACAATATATCTATAGTAATACTAGAACATAATTTTTCAGATGGGCAAACAAGGCAAAAGTAGGCACGATGTGAGAGAAACTACAGAAAAATATAAATAATTTTTAAGAGTTGTTGGATTGTAGTTATTTTCTCCCTTCCTTTTTAAAACCAACTTTAGAAATACAATTAGCGGCCGGGCTTGGTGGCTCAGCCTGTAATCCCGCGCCTTTGGGAGGCTGAGGTGAGTGGATTGCCTGAGCCCGCGGGTTCGAGACCCACCTGGGCAACTTGGCGAGACCTCATCTCTACAATAAATCAAAAAATCAGCCGGGAGTGGCAGCACACGCCTGTAGTTCCGGCTACTCGGAAGGCTGAGGCGGAAGGATCGTCAGAGCCCAGCAGGTCGAGGCTGCGGTGGCCGGGAGCGTGCCACTGCACTCCAGTCTGGGCAGAGTGAGACTCCAACTCAAAAAAAAAAAAAAAAAAGAAATATAATTAGCTACAATAAAATGCAATAACGCATGCACCCCATAAATATGTATGATTATTATGTATCAATAAAAATTTACACTTAAAATCTTATTTTGATACATCCATATAATGTTTAAGAATCAAATCAGGGTAGTTCTGATATCCCTACATCAAACATTATCAGTTATTTGTGTTGGCAAAATTTCATATTTTCTCTTCTAGCCATTTTGAAATGTACAATAAACCACTATTAGCTATAGTTGCCCTGCTGTGCTACTGAACATTGGAACTTATTTCTTCGACTTAACTTTATGTTTGTACCCATTAACCAATTTCTTTTCATCCCCCATCTACACCCCACCTTTCCCAATCCCTGCTATCATTTTACCTCCATTCAATCAACATTTTTAGCTCTCACATATGAATGAGAGCATGTAATGTTTCTCTTTCTGTGCCTGGCTCACTTCACTTAACATAATAACCCTCTAGTTCCATCCATGTTGCTGTAAATGGCAGGATTTGATTTTATTTTATTACAGAAGGATAGTATCCCATTGTGTATATTGCCACATTTTCATTATCCTTTCATCCATTGATGAACATTAAATGTGCTATTTCATGAGTTTTGTGAAATATGCATATATACAAACGTGGAACCATCAGACAAATCAAGACAAGAAATATTTTCATGAAATATTTGTCTAAGCCGGGCTCGGTGGCTCAACCTGTAATCCCGTGCCTTTGGGAGGCTGAGGTGAATGGATTGCCTGAGCCCGCGGGTTCGAGAACCGCCTGGGCAAATTGGTGAGACCTCATCTCTACAATAGATCAATAATTAGCCTGGCGTGGTAGCGCGCACCTGTAGTTCCAGTTACTTGGAAGGCTGAGGCGGAAGGATCGCCAGAGCCCAGCAGGTCGAGGCTGCGGTGTTTGGGAGCGGCCACTGCACTCCATTCTGGGCAACAGAGTGAAACTCCAACTCAAAAAAAAAAAAAGAAAAGAAATATTTGTCTGAATTCATTTTAACATTTTTGTTGTTATTATTGGGTTATATTTATTCTTTATATATTTGAGGATACATCCCTTGCTATATACATTTACAGTGAATATTTTCTTTAGTCTCTTACTTGTTTTGTATTTTAACTTAACACTATCTTTTGAATAGTAGAAGCTTTTAATTTTGATGAAGTCCAATTCATCACATTTTAATTTATTTTTAGCGTTCTTTATATCCTAAAAAACACTTGTCTATCTCATGGTGGCAAAAATATTTTTTCAGATTTTATTTGGAACCTTTAAGATTTTATGTTTATGTTTAGATTTATGATCTATTCTGCATTAATGTTTTTGTAGAGTCTGAAGTAGAGGTCAAGGATTCTCCCTGACAATTTTATACAGATATTCAATTTTTAAAAAAGACTATTCTTTCAACATTGTATCATTTTGCTCTTTGGTAAAAAATCACTTGACACTAAATCTTAGTTCTTCTCCTCATGTCTTTATTTATATGCTTAATATATCTATTACTCTTAACACCAACACTACATTGTTGTCAGCTTCATGGTAATTTTTAAAATCAGGCAGTACAAATCCTACCTTATTTTAAGGATGATTTTTTTAAATTTCAAAAGTTATTTTGGGCTTGGAGTGATGGTTCACTCCTGTAATTCCAACTACTTGGGAGGCTGAGGCAGGAGGATTGCTTGATGCCAGAAGTTTGAAACCAGTCTGAGCAATATACTGAGACTTGTCTCTAAAAAAAAAAAAAAGTTTTAAAAATTAACCAGACCTGGGTTCAAGACCAGTCTGAGTGACATAGCAAGATGCTGACTATACAAACACATTCTTTAAAAAAATTAGCCAAACATTGTGACACACGTGTAGTCCTAGATAATCAAGAGGGTGAGGAAGGAGGACTACCTGCACCCAGCAGTTTGAGGCTGCAGTGAGTTAAACAACAACAACAAAAGGATATTTTATTTTTTTCCTTTTTAGATTTTTTTGTCTGTGATTTTTGTCAATTTCTAAAAGAGAAAAACAGACAAAGCTCTTAGAATTTTGATTGGAATTGGTCTTAGATTGATAAATCAATTTTAGAAAAAATTGTTATTGTAACAGCATTTGTCATTCCAATTCATAAACATGGTATGTACGTTAATTCACTTAGGATTTTCCTAGTTTCTTTATGTAATAGTTTCTATATTTCTGTGTTTAGATTTCACACTTTTGTTAAATTTATTAAGAAATATTTCATGTTTGATACTGATATAAATGGTTACTAAAATTTATTATTTTAAAATTGTTTTTTGCTTTTTTTTGAGTAAAAAATATAATTTATTTTCTGAGCTTTTATCTGACAGATGAATAAATTTAATTTAAAATGTTAGTAATTCTTAACGTAGGTTTTTGAACCTTTTCTTCTTCATCTTTTCACCTACAAATAGAGACAACTTTCCTTTTATTTTCTCTGAGATTTGTTCTTCTCATTCCTTCCTTGGATCATTACATCAGCCAGTGCCTCCAGAAAAACACTGTAGGCTGCTTTTATGTCATCTTTTGAGAAGCGTTTGTTTATGTCCTTTGCCCACTTTTTAATGAGGTTGTTTGCTTTATTCCTTTCAGTTCATCTGAGTTCCTTACAGATCCTGAATGTTAGGTTTTGGCGAATGCATCGCTTGCAAAAACTTTTATTCCACGATGTAGATTACCTCTTTACTCCTTTGATGGTTTCTTTTGCTGGGCAGAAGTTTTCCAGTTTGATAAGGTCCCACCTGTCTATCTTAGCTTATGTTGCATTTGCTTTTGGGAACTCGGTCATGAATTCATTGCCTACTCCAATTGTGCAAAAGGGTGTTTCCTACATTTTCTTCTTAGAGTATGACAAACAAGCTGCCAAAAGATACATGAAAAAATACTTAGCTTCACTAATCATCAGAGAAATGCAAATCAAGACTACAATGAGATACCACCTAACTCCAGGGAAAATGGCTGTCATCAACAAAACAAAACAACAGGTCCTGATGTGGCTGCAGAAAAAGGAAACACTTCTGCACTGATGGAGGGAATGTAAGTTACTTCAACCTCTATGGAAAGCACTGTGACAATATCTAAAAGAACTAAAAATTGGCCTTTCATAATATCCAGCAATCCCTATCCTGGGAATATACCTAGAAGAACATAAAGACTCTTTTATACGCATGTTTATTGCTGCACTATTCACAATAGCAAAAATATGGACTCAACCCTGTTGCCCATCTAAAGTGAACTGGATAAGGAAAATGTGGTACATATACGTGATAGAATATTATACACCCATAAAAAAGAACAAAATCATGAACTTTGTAGCAACTTGAATGCAGTTGGAAATGATCATACTGAGTCATCACAGAAGCAAAAAAATGAATTCCTCATGTTCTTACTCACAAGCGGTAAATCACACTAGTACAAGGGTGGGATCCTCAGTCATTGGGGAATGCTTGGGGGGAGAGGGAGGAAAGAGGAAAGGAATATGTGGCAACACATTGGGTACCTGCTCCGCTGTCGGGAGAGAGGGCCAGCTAGAAGCCCAAACTTCACCTGCTTGCAGCCTACTTATGTAGCAAACTCTCACTTGTACCCCACAACTCTAAAATAAAATCAAAGAAAGTGAAGGGAGGGGACATCCTGGCCTTTTTCCTCATCTTAGAAAGAAAGCATTTCATTTTTCACAATTAAATGAAGCCCAGTGCAAAGTTATAACACAGAGCTACATGTTCAAAAAGCATAAAGAATTTTGATACAGCATCGGTGGATCGTTAAACCAATTCCAAGGCCCGTGGAAGCAAGGACACTGCATGACTGCACAGGTCACGTGCCCATGATCTTGGCCTCAATTAAGATGTCAGCTGAGAGCATTTCTTTATTGGTCTTTACCAGGTTAAGGGTAGTTTGCTGGAAGTGTCATTGCAAGCGGGTTTTGAATTTTGACAATTGTTTTTACTGTACCTACTTAGATAATCAAATTATTTGATTTTTCAGTTAATTTTCTGGATTAAATTGGTTTTCGATTTTTGAAGCAAATTTGAAGTCCTGTGATTAACTCTACACAATCAAAATGTATTATCATTTTTATTTATTACTGGATTCACTTTGACACTATGTTGTTGAAGACTTTTACATGTGTATTAATGACGCAGATAGTTCTGTAGTTTCTTCCTTGTGATGTCTTTGTTTAATTTTGGTATCAGGGATATGCTGGCTTCACAAAATGAGTTGGGATGATTTTCCTTCACTTTCTGAAAGAGTTTGTGCAGACTGGTGTAATTTATGTATAAAAGTTTAATAGAACTCACTAATGCAACCATCTGGGCCTGGAGATTTCTTTGTGGAGATATTTTAAAAATCATCATAGCTATAAATGTATTTTTAATAGATTTTTAACAGGATTATTGAGGATTTCTATTTGTTCATTGTATCAGTCAGTACATTGTGTGTATTCAAGGAGTTTGCAGTATTTAATCAAAGAACAACCGCTTTCCTAGAAGGATCTTAGCATCCCACCTCCAAAACCCTAAGGAGATCTATTCATTGGTTTAGATTCCAAACTTCTGTTCAGTAAGGAGGCGGATATCACCGATCTTACTAGAAATTGAATTAGCTAGAGATTTGGTTATAACTTCTATGATTCAATTCACTTTTGGCTTTAAATGCTTTAAAATGAGTTCAGGGCTTTAGACCTCTTTCTCCAGGTGGGCTCTGAGACCAGGCACATCATGTTTGCTGACCTCCAAACCACAGCAACTCAAGTACGCTAGGCCTCAAACTGTCTGGCAGCTAAACAGAGTGGGAGTTCTCTTCTGCTTTCCAGCCTTGCATAAGCCCATTTACTCTTCTAAAATTATTACTTGGCAGAGAAGATCATCTTTTCTTCTGAGGATCCTTCAGTTTTTGATCTGACACAACAACAGCTCACAGGTTTGTCCAGTGCTTCGTTCTTTCCCCGTCATTCCAGCAGACCTGTCCTTCTCTAATGGGTTACTTATTTTCCTAGACGGGACTCCAACCTCAGGAATCATCTCCATGTAAAAAAGTGTGACCATTCCTTAGCTCCAGAAAAGGAGTCATGCTTCTGGAGTTCAGTTATTTTCATTTTCTTTGAGTCTGAAGCTTGTCACTGAATTTATAACAAAAAATGATTTTTTTTTTTTGGTTTGGTAGCTTATTTTTGTTACAGCAATAATAATCATCTTTCATATTCTTCTCTTTCCTAACCAGAAGTGCCACTTCCTCTTTTCATAATGCTGATTCCCTTTTATGTTGGGATGTTTCTGTAACAGTCAACAGTGTACAAAAAGTTTTGGTGGATCGTATTATAAGAGAAGTATTGGCAAATCTGTAAGTAGATAATTAAGTAACAATGGCATTTTTATTTTCTGATGATATAAAGAAATTTGAATAACATGCATGATAGAGACACATCTAATATACATAAGTTTCTTCATTTTATTGGCATACACCACTTGCTAAATGTTTCCGAAATCTTCCGTATTTCAAAATCATTACGCATAAATGATAACAGCACTCTTTAATTTGAAGCAAATTATTTAATAGTCATATTAATAATCATACTTAATAGTCATATTTGTCATGAAATTGAATTTGTCTATTATGCTAACCTTTTGACATTAATATATTGTGCTTCCAAATTATTTTAGAATTACTTATAAAAACTATATTCTATTTGTTGCAATAAAATACACATCATCAACATTGAATATGTAATAATAGCTGGTGGTTTCTAAATCTTCATGATGTACAAATGTAAATTTCATTTTTATGTTTTTATTCTGCATTTTTCTTTATGGTGATAGTAGTAAGGTATTTAATTATATATATTACCATTTTAATAATAAGATGGCTTATGTGATACTGAAAGTAGAACTTCCTGTTTTCAATTATCCATTGATTGTGTAATTCTTCACAATGCAAGTTATTTAGTATATATCTGTAATAGAAAGAAAAAAGAATGCTTGTCTTTAACTGTTTTTCCACTTGCGTTTTTCTGTCTCACACACACACACACACACACACACACACACACACACACACACACACACACACACGTGTTTTATAAATCCACAGAACCACAGGGACTGGAATAATTATACTTCCTGGATATCTGTAATATTAAACTTTCCATAAAAATCTTAGAGGGAAGATAGCTTTAAAACAACTTCCTTTATTTTACCTTACAGCTTTACATAATTTTTTCTATAAATTATGTAGGTGCTGCAACTTTTTAGCATTTGCTATTTTTCCCATTGTTTGGTAAAACTGCAAACTACAGTGTTTCTCAAAATGTGGTGAATAGAGGAAACAATCACATGTATGAATACAAAACTGTCTGTGTTCTCAGCCCTCCCAGTGACCAGGTAGACTTAAGAAAGCTTTCGTAAGTTTTCATGCAGAATGGGGCCGCTTGTTATTGCATGAGGGAAAAGCAAGCAGATGGTCCATTTAGTTAAAGCACCATGTGGTAAAGTTGTCAAACAGGCCTCGGAAACATCAAAACCGGGCTAATGTAAAGTACCTTGCTGCAAATAAGCTTGAGCATTTCATGATGTAGGAATGTTTATAGGAAATGGTAGTATTTATTCTATCATAAAACAGTTTTTAAAGTGTACACCCCAAAAATATACTTAAATTAGATTACCACAAACTTTTAACTGCAAAGATATTTGCATTCTATAATAAAGTTGAGGAGTAGAATAAATAGATTTTGTTTGCAAAGTTCAGTAGACTTATATCCAGTGTCTGTTTTCTATTGGAATAGCAGGGTACTATATTAATAGACTCGAGAGTGATAAGCTATAGTGAAATAAGAATGTGGGATTTAATTACACTAATAGGTAGGAGAAATATTGATAATTGAGTTCTACTCTGTACATATAAATTTTATTTTCAAATTTGTATTTTTAATTTCTCGTATGAGTCTTGGTCTTGAGGGAAGCAAAGAGAAATGATGTGTGGTGCCTACTTTGGTATGATATGCTAAACATGATGTACTCCTCCTTCCTTCTACCTATTTTTATAGTGATTATTGATAACCATGTTTTTAACAATGAGCTGCGATACGACAACATAGTCATTCAGTTTGCAAGTGGTATTACAAGTTCCTAAAATAACAATTTAGACACCTAAGATAGTTAATAATATGTGTCATCTTGACTGGGTCAAATAGTGCCCAGTTATTTGGTTAAACTATTCTGGCTTTGTCTGTGAGGGTGTTTCTTGATGAGATTAATAATGGGATTGGTAGACTGAAGAAAACAAATTGCCCTTCCCTATGAGAGTAGACCTCATTCAACTGCTAAAAGTCTGAGTAGAACAAAAAGGCTAATTAAGAGAGAACTTGCTTTCTCTGATGTTTTTTTAACTGACATCAGTCTTCTCTTGCCTTCAAATGTGGCCTTGGACTGTGACTTTCACCATTAGCCTTCCTGATTCGCAGGCATTTGAACATTCACTAGAACTACACAGCACTGGCTCTTCTAGGTCTCCAGCTTGCCCACTGCAAATGTCAGAACTCCTTAGCTTCATAACCGTAGAAGTCAAGTCTTCATTTATCTATCTATCTATCTATCTATCTATCTATCTATCTATCTATCTATCCATCCATCTATCTACTTACCTACTTACATCTATCTAAAATGTCTGTAAAACTTCTAATAGCTTGCTTAATGTAAGTAACTGCATTTTTGTTAAAAATCCTTCATCTTAGCTGCTTGCTACCCAGATAGAGTTCACCCTCCTGCATGTGACTAAAATAAGTTCCTTGTACTCACAGACCCACATTCCTGTATCCCATAAATTGTTTCTCCTGACCATTTGGAAGCTTCCTAGTCATAAGTCCTGTGTAATTATATGCTTTGTTAACTAAACTCAAATGCTATATCTTGCACAACTTCATTGTTGCATTCTCATATTACAAGGCTATATTTTATTAGTGACCTAATCAAGGTAACTCCGTGACCTAACCAAGGTAATTCCATTGTATAGTAGTCCTTCCACCTTGTCTCCATGTAACTGCCCTAATTGTTCCAGTCACTGGCTGTGCCTGGCACATAAAGTTCATCAAAGCTCCCTAACAATCAAAAGTTCCCATTTTGGTTGCTCAGTTGCTAGTTTAAGGTTGCTATGGTTGCTAAGTTGCTATGTATCCTTGCGGTTTTTGCCTTTATAAGCTCACTGGCTGCTTCACTCAGGGCCAAAAGCCCTTTAGGACAATAATCTGCTCTTGGTCACCAGCATAAATAAAGGACTCTTAATTAAATCCTCTGTGTAATGGTGATCTCCCTTCTCGCACTGCAGTCATAACATCTGGGGACCCTAGTGAGATTTTGCCAACTTCGGGAGACAAGCCTCATTCCAGCTCTCCCCAGTCTGATGGGGAGTTATTGAGGAGGTGCCCCCTGAGCTATTCAGGACCCTATAACCTCTCATCTGGCTTGGAGGGAGTTGGAATAACTGCTGACTCCTCTCATCTCAAAGAAGCCTGAGTCTATCTGCATCCTCCTGGGAGATCAAAATTTGTTATGTTTACTGGTAAAAATCTGTTCTGTTTTGCTTGTGGTCACAATTCTGTTTAGGGGAGTCACAGCCTGATGAGGCCGCCCTTTGGACACTATTCATTTGGCTGAAACATTGGCTGAACAGAGTTCTCTGGTTTTCTGCCCTGAAACTATACCGAGAATCCATAACTTTTCTCACTTGGTCTGGACACATCTTGTTTGTCATTGTGTTTTGTTTAACTGTTTGATTTTAATATAGGGTCACAAGCTTCTCAACCCTCCAGTCCCCTGGATTATATAATAAAAAATTTTCTCCTTTAAACAAAAGAGAAAGGAAAAAAAAAAAAGCTTCAGGAACCACACTTACCTCACCCCCTTCTGAACTGCCTGCAGGCCAGTTAAATTAATTCCACTGACTGAGGTTTGTAGTCAGCTATAATGCTTTTCACGCTAAGTTGCTTATGTGATGTGGGGTCCGAGCACTTGATTCACAGCCCCGACACACAATTTAACAAGAGAGAGCCTTATTAGCCAGGTTCGACTGGCCAGGGTCACTCACCAGACTCACAGGTCTCAGGGTGAGGGCCCCAAACTGTGGCAGGGGCCCTTCTTAAATAGGCAAAAGCCTGCCCAAACTATAAGGCCATTATAATTCAAATTCAAACAACATAAAGCCTGCCAAAAGAGCCTGCCAGAAATAAAGAGGGGCTTAGGCCCACCATAATTCAAACAGAGAAAAACCTGCCAGAATTTGAGAGGGGCTTATTGCACAACACTAAACAATGCCAGCAGGGTTTACAGAAACAGAAAAAGCTGGTTAACTTATTTAACATAGCCACTTGGGGGTCCCAAGTAGGGCGTTCTTTCCAGGGTTTCCTAGAATAACTAAGAGTTGTTAGGGGAGAGGTCACAGCACACACTTTCAGCACACTTAATACATGAGGTTATAGTTTCATTACATTCCACAATTCAGCATACTTAATATATAAGGTATGCACAATTTATCACCTTTCACATATGGACTTCAAAATCTCCTTCTAGATACAAGGATTATTACTCCAACAAAGGATAAACAACAAAATAACCTGAGTTTATCAATAGTTGTAAAATATAACTTGCCAATGTTTACCTGTTTTAATTCTTAATTTAGGCTGCAACCTAATTACATGTCTCTAAAGTTTTCAATTTTTCTTCAAACGTTTTCAAAATGACTGTGTTTCCCTGTTAAAGTAAAGCTATAAATAATTTGCCAGAAAATGTTTCAACTTATGTTAATAAATTGAAAACTTTGACTGGTCATATATATAGTTAGCAGGACTACTTTCACTTTCCAGTATTGTTTCTGAGGCAATAGCTTTTTTTCATCATTGCTTGCTTAATAATTTTGTTTATGCTCTCACTTGATATTTTATTAAATCCAAATAATATTCAATCAAAGTCCCACTGTTTCCTATTTGTGGCCTTGGAAACATTTAAAAAATCTCTACAGTCTACTTCAACAAGAAGTAGTTATAGAAGACTGATCTTTGCTCCATTTCCCAGGATCATAAGATTTTCAAGGGCAGGAATAGGAAAATAAAAGAACAAACTGAGAGCCAAGTCATTTTTTACCTTGTTCTTAACCCTGCATGCATGACCAGTATCACCACCTCCCCTCCATTGTCTCCACCTTTGGCAACTAGCCTCTGCTCTTAGACCAATCTTGTCACTTTCCTTCCCTTCCAGGAGGTTCTTCCTCCATAGGGAGTAGATCGAACCAAGCAAACTGTTTCTGGTCTCTAATAAAATCAGGTATGTGCACACATTGCCCCACTTGAAATAATTGTCAGTAACTCCTTATAACTTTGTTTACTTCTAAGAAACAAGAGTGCATTAGAGCTGAAGTTAGGGAATCTATTCTAGCCTCAGCTGCAGGTACACAGAAAAAAAAGTTTTAAAAATGTTAAATATGGTTTTTCCCTCCTCTCACCCAGACTGGGACCCTAACACTTTGGCAGGGTCCAGGTCATTAAAAATTTATCACTGGACTCTATTAGCTGGGTTAAGGGAAGAAAACTTTCTAAAACTACCAAGATTCTCTGGGGTCCCAAGAAATCTCCATTGGACATTTCTTGAACATTTCCAGGAGGCTTTTTGTACTTATAACCCATTCAATCCCTTAGCCCCTGAGAATGCTCAAGCTATTAATTTGTGGCACAGGAAGCTCTAAACATCTGAAAAAAAAAATTAAATTACAGAAACTTGAAGGCTTTGGAGGAGTAAATATTTCTCAGTTGGAAGTGGCCCAACAGGTTTTTAACAACTGAAATGCTAAGAAACAGAAACAAGCTAAAATCCTGGTAATGGCCCTCCAAGACCCGGGAACTGACTTTAGTGGGCAACAGAGGCAATTACTAGTTGCAAATTCACTTCTAACCAAACTATAAACTTAGGACAAAAATGGGTTACCCACTCTTTCCTCACATCTCTGAACTGCCCATTTCCTCCAATGGGCCGAAATCTGCTTCGGAAGTTAAAAGCCACTATTGTGTTTTCACCTGAAAAAACTGAAATATTTGTTTCTACTGTTAAACTTAAAAAATGCCTTCTTCTCTATTCCCCTCTCCCCTGTTAGTCAACCCATGTTTGCTTTTAGATGGACAGATCCTGACTCTGGAGACACCAGTCAGTTAACTTGGACCCTTTTCGGAGAAGCTTTGCAACAAAATTTGCCAGGGTTCTGTGCCTTACACCCTAAATGTACTCTACTCCAATATCTAGACAATCTCTTGCTTGCAGCTGCAGACTCAGACACTGGTTTACAAGGCACTAAGACTCTGTCACAGCTTTTCCAAGACTTGGGCTACCGTATGTCAGCAAAAGAAGCACAATCTGTTCAACTAAAGTTTCCTACCTGGGATACCAACTAAAAAAAAGTGAAGAAGGCCCTAATCTCGGCCCGGAAAGAAGCCATTCTTCAGGTTCCCATGCCAACCACAAAGAAACAGGTACAGGAATTCCTGGGGGCAGCAAGGTATTGCCGACTGTGAATCCCAGAATTTGCTGAAATTGCCAAGTCCCTATACACAGCCACAGCAGGAAATCAACCCCTAAACTGGATTGCTAATGAAAAACAAGTGTTTCAGCAGTTAAAAACATCTTTGATCCAAGCCCTGGCTCTAGCCTTCCCAAATGTTACCAAGCCCTTCAGCTTGTTCATTCATGAACAATGAGGAATTGCCAAAGGGGTTCTCACTCAGACCCTAGGGCCATGGAAAAAACCGGTGGCTTATTTGTCAAAGAGACAGGACCCGATAGCTTCTGGCTGGCCCTCCTGTCTTCAAGCCATTGTAGCCACAGTTTTGCTGGTTACAAAAGCAAACAGGTTGACTTTCAGCCAGAACCAGGCTTTAACTTCTCCCCATGTGGTTTAGACTCTGCTCTGGTGAGCCTCTGGTTGTTGAATATCAAACGCATGTATTACCCAGTTTCAGATCCTACTACTAGATCAGCCCAGACTAACTTTCTCTCCTACTCAATGCCTCAACCCAGCAACCCGGTTGCCTGATGCCCATCCAGAGATGCCGGTGCATGACTGCGAGGATGTATTGGACATCACCCAGGCCAGTCGACCTGATCTTCGGGACACTCCTCTGTGCCAGGCTGATGCTGACCTGTTCATGGATGGTAGCAGCCTTGTACTCAATGAAGTCCGTGAGTCAGCGGTAACTACAGCTCATGATGTAATCTGGTCACAGGCATTGTCTCATGGTACTTCTGCCCAAAAGACTGAGTTATGTTAATTGCTCTAACTCAAGCCCTGTGCTGGGGAGCAGAAAAATGAGTAAACATCTTCACTGACAGTCAGTATGCATTTGGTACACTTCATGTACATACCATGATCTACAAAGTACATGGTCTTCTCACCACAGCACGTAAGACTATCAAAAACAAGGAAAAAATATTAGCCCTCTTGAAAACCACTTGACTCCCTAAAGAAGTAGCTGTTATTCATTGTAAAAGTCACCAAAAATCTAATACTCTAAAAGCAATTGGGAACCGCCTGGCAGACCGGGCAGCTCAGGAAGCAGTAGAAATCCCAATTGAACCCCTAACTATTTTATCAGCTAAAACTTTTCCGGTCCCTCTCTCCCACAATGGCCCAGATATACACTTAGAGAAGAAGAGGCTGCAGAGCTGGTGGAAGCTTACAAGAAACCTGACGACTGGTGGGTTAAAGACTCCAGAATTGTTCTACCTGAAGTTCTTGCAGAAAAATTAACAAAACAAGTCTACCACCCACCTAGAAGGAACAAAATGACTGAACTGTTAAACCATTTTTATATGATCAACAACTTAAAAGAGCAAGCTAACTCAGCAACTTTAATGTGTCCTGCTTGTACCTGTGTCAATCCCAAGAAAGGGACAAAACCCCTTCCAGGAATCAGGGCATGAGGATTGAGCCCTGGTGAACAATGGAAAGTAAACTTTGCTGGAATAAAACTTTCACATGCAGGATACAATTATTTACTAGTATTAGTAGACACTATTTTGGAATGGGTAACAGCATTTGCCACAAAAATGAAACTGCCCTTATGGTTGCAAAATACTTGTTAAATAAAATAATTCCTAGGTACAGGCTTCCTCTTTCGATTGGCTCAGACAATGGTCCTGCCTTCACCCCATCCATAGTACAGCTGGTTAGTAAAGCACTAAACATCAAATGGAAACTGCATTGTGCTGACCAACCGCAAAGAGCTGGACAGGTAAAACGCATGAATCGAACTTTAAAAAATACTTTATCTAAACTAATAATAAAAACTGGTGAAATATGGGTAGCTCTCTTACCCCTAACTCTTCTTTGAGCTAGACGTTCCCTGTACAAGGATGGGTTTACTCCTTATGAAATCATGTTTGGAAGACTCCCTCCTCTGTTACCCCATTTGTGGGACCCTGTTCTTAAAGAGTTTACTAATCAATCTCTGTTAAAGTATCTCCAGTCTTTACAACGGGTATAGGACCTTGTCCACACCAACGCCCATGCTGTACTGCCAACTCCAACCTCCACACAGTGTCATCCGTTCCAGCCTGGAAATTTAGTCTATGTCAAACAGTTCCAAAAAGAAGGACTGACCCCTGCCTGGAAGAAACCCTACATCATCATCCTCACAACCCCAGTACAAATAGTATACCTATAACTGATGAGTCAATGCATTGACTCATGAACACGTAAAAGGGGGAATAAAATGTCTATAAAACTCATAATAGCCTGTAAGAGCTTGCTTAATATAAGTAACTGCATTTTTGTTAAAAACCCTCCATCTTAGCTGCTTGCTACCCAGATAGATCCCACCCTCCTGTATGTGACTAAAATAAGTTCCTTGTACTCACAGACCCACATTCCTGTATCCCATAAACTGTTTCTCCTGACCATTTGGAAGCTTCCTAGCCACAAGTTCTGTGTAATTGTTTGCTTTGCTAACTAAACTCAAACACTACGTCTTGCAAAACTCCATTGTTACAGTCTCATATTAGAAGCCTATATTTTGTTAGTGACCTAACCAAGGTAACTCCATTGTATAATAGTTCTTCTACCTTGTCTCCATGTAACTGCCTTAATTGTTCCAGTCACTGGCCGTGCTTGGGACATAAAGTTAATCAAAACTCCCTACCAGTCAAAAGTTCTCATTTTCGTTGCTAAGTTTCTAGTTTATGGTTGTTATGGTCGCTAAGTTGCTATATATCCTTGTGTTTTTTGCTTTTATAAGCTCACTACCTGCTTCACTCGGGGCTGAAAGCCCTTTAGGACAGTAGTTCACTCTTGGTCACTGGCTTGAATAAAGGACTCAATTAAATTATCTGCATAAGCCGGGCTCGGTGGCTCAGCCTGTAATCCCGCGCCTTTGGGAGGCTGAGGTGAGTGGATTGCCTGAGCCCGCGGGTTCGAGACCCGCCTGGGCAGCGAGACCTCATCTCTACAATAAATCAAAATATCAGCCGGGTGTGGTAGCGCATGCCTGTAATTCCGGCTACCTGGAAGGCTGAGGCGGAAGGATCGTCAGAGCCCAGCAGGTCGAGGCTGCGGTGGCCGGGAGCGGCCATTGCACTCCAGTCTGGGTGACAGAGTGAGACTCCAACTCAAAAAAAAATAAAATAAAATAAAATAATCTGCATAATGGCAATCTACCTTCTCGCACTCTGGTCATAACATATCTATCTACCTATCTATATCTATCTATCTACCTATGACCTATCTACCTATCTATATCTATCTCTCTATCTATATCTATATCTATATCTATCTGTCGTCTATCTATCTCTGTCTATCTATCTATCTATAGCTATATTTCCTCCTATTTATCTACCTATCTATCTACTTACCTATCTATATCTATCTACCTACCTACCAATTTGTATCTATCTGTCTGTCTATCTATCTATCTATCTCTCTACCTATTTATCTACCTATCTATATCTATCTGTATCTATCCATCTATCATCTATCTATCCATCTACCTCTATCTATCTATCTAATCTATCTATCTATCTACCTAGCTACCTCTATCTGTATGTATGTATGTATGTATGTATCCATCATCTATCTATCTTCTATCTATTATCATCTTCTGTCCATTCATTCATCCTATTGTTCTGTTTCTCTGAAGAACACTGACTAATAGAATTCAGAAACAACTTTCCCAAGAAATGATTTCTTATCTTTGGTAAGCTGAATCCTAGCTCTCCAGAAGATGTTCACATCCTACTTCATGGAACCTAAGATTGTTACCTTACATTGCATAAAATGAGAGTAAGTTAAGTTTCTTAAGGTGAAAAAAAGTATCTGGAATTAACTGAGTGGGTCCTGAATGTCTTATATGTATACTTATATGATGGAGACAGAGGGAAATTTGACAAGAAGAGGAAAAGGCAAAGTGACCACAAAGGCAGAGATTTGAGAGATGTAGTTACAAGCTAAGGAGTGCAGGCAACCACCAGAATCTGGAAGATACAATGAGTCAATTCTTCTTTAGATCCTCCCCAGAGAATACATCTATGCCAGCATTTTGATTTCTTCTTTGTAAAATTGATTTCAGAATTCTGGTCTCCAAAACTGTGAGATGATAGATTTCTGTTGTTTTAAATTATGAGGTTTGTGGTCATTTGTTATAGCAGCCACAAGAAACTAATACACTACTTTTGTCATCAATCTGATTCTCCCCTTACACTGATTTCTTTTTTTCTGTAGAGTTACTGATAGAAAGGGTGAGAGAGAAGGATATTAGAAGGATATTACTATTTATCAGATATTCCCCAGTGTCTGGTGCAGTTCCAGACATTCAAAATATATGTCTTATTTCTTTGCCTTCCTGAAGTAACTTGCTAAAATGCCAAGGTAATAATCATGAAAATTCATGCTTCTCTGGATAATCTTGCTAATAAAATGACACTGTTGAAATTCTTCAATGGCTATCTAGAGTCCCATGCACACATTGCTATCTTTAGGCCTTTGAGCAAATCTGGCCAAGAAGGCTTTTGTCGCCTAGCACAATGTTTTAACTCATTTGAACTTAGAGAAGTTAAAGCAAGAAATGAGTTAGATTTCCAGTTGTTCACAGTTCCCACTACGAAATGTTGATTGTTGCTGCCAATTTCACAGGATCAGATTTTCACACTGGTCTTTGATGACAGTTCAGTGTGGAACTCCAGCCTAAGCTCAAATACTATATATGCCATATCACCTCTTTGATGTTTTATCCTCAGTTTACCTATCAAATCATATTTTTCCTCTCATGCACTTTCCATTGAACATTTTTCTCAATTATTCTAGAAGACCACATTTTTCTTTATTCTCTATGTTTCACAACTGTTCTAATTGTGTGGAAAGATTTCCTTGCTCCTGTTCCCAGTTCATCTCAGGACTTAGCTTAAGTCTTATTTGCATTATAAAACCCTGCTCTTCTGGTTTCCACCTGAATTATGCATTTCTTCTACATGCTCTTGTGTCACCCATCATTCTATTAAAATTCTTGGTGTTATGCATAGTATACAGTAATTATTTCTTATTATGCAGTAAGGAAACTACTTTAAACAGGGATTACATCTTATTTATATTTCCAACACCTGGCATGGTGCCTAGAACATAGAATGTATTCAAATTCATTGAATAATTTTAATCCACATATAACTCATGTGCAGTAGATATCATTATGTTGATTTTATACATAGAAATGTTTCCTGTTTGGGATATGCCAGTGCACTGAGTTCAGTACTCTTCTTTAGTCTTTATTCATTGGGGTGTCATTTTTGTTTTAAAGGACTGACTATATATTTTGTGTGAAAACACATCCAAGCAATGATGATAAAAATTCATACCTCTCTATATTCTGAAAGAAATGGAAACATTACAACTTCTAAACATCTTCCTTGAACTCTGTCTTCTCAGGGTACAATAGTGAATGAAGCTACATCTCCAGAGAAGTTTTGACCTAGATGCTTTGGAAGTGGAAAGTACAAGGAGGAAAAGAGGATTGATTTTTTTTCTTTTTTATAATCAACATTTAGACAAAAACAAGTATATGCAAGAGAACTAGAGTTTTAAGGAAAGTGAGAGTATAAGAGCAGTCAGTGATGTGGATTATAAGAGATTCAAGTGTCTTTAAGGAATTCTTGGAAACATAAAGTGTTGGAGTCACCCAATAGTTGTAGATTTGTAAGTGTCCTGTTCTAAAAAGTATTCAGATTAAATAAAAATGATGAACTTGGGGAATCAATGTTTTACTGTAATATGGGCCACAGAGTCAGTGGTTTGTCGAGTTTTTAGCAAAGTTCAATTTCGAGCCTAGATCTTGCTGCTCTTTTAAAGACCAAGTTGATTACTTCTTAAATATTAATTCTGTTTCCAGAGATAGACTGGAATTTTTAAAGAAAAATGCCATGTCTTTTATTTTTTTCCCCAAAGTGTCTAACAATTATTGTTAATTATTTACCAAATATAGTGACTCAAGCATTTTACTGCCTTGGTAAGTTTTTGTAAGAGTATGGTTAAAATTTGAAGAGTCATCCTCATAATAAAATATTTATAAGCTCTGTAAAACTATTTGTTTAGTTAAGCAATAGTCTGCAAGATTAAACTCCTGTGTGCAAAATAAAGAATACTTGTATCTGGGCTAGAAAACAGATAGTGCATATATTATTAGGGCACAACTTTTGAGAATGATCATTAAGATATAATGAATGTAGAATTAATTGGTGGGGACCAGAGCAACCATGAGCCCATGTGTATAAAGAAAATAAAGAGATTTTCTACCAAAATTGAAAAGGTGGCATGCAAATCAGGGTGACAAATCTTTAGCTGGGTTGTCAGCCTCTGCTCGGTTGCAGGATTTTTTTCAAAGTAGCAATTGGCTGTAGATGAATTGTTAAGGAAAACTGTGGCTTCTACTGGGGGCTATCATAGAATTTAAAGAAGTTTATCTGTGTTTCAGTGAAATGTGGATGTTTACCACTAAATAAAACATCTTATGAAATAGTGAAGATACTTTTGCATTGCTTACTCTTTCAGTAGTCTCTTTCCAATACCATGGGACAAATGGAATAGTTAAGATCAGGAGGTGGGAAATTTTTGCATAAAGGGTCAAATGACACCTATTTTTCAATTTTGTGGGCTACAGCTCAGTATCTATTGCAACCACACAACTTTTCTGTTGTAGTGAAAAAGTAGCCACAGACACTATACAAACAAATGGATGTGGCTGAGTTCCAATAAAATTTTATTTGCAATACCGGTGGTATACAGCAAGCATTCTCTTTGTTTAAGACTAAATGTTTTGAACATAGGACTATAATATTTTCAAACTATAATAATCTAAAGTAGAAACTAGGACACTTATGCAGAAACATATCTCTTTAAAATCAGTAAAGAGTAAATCAAGAAAGAATCTGCTGTCCATAAATATAGATATGCATCGAAATAAGTAACTCAAAGAACTCAAACCAAATGTCACATGGTTATATAACATCATTGCAAGAAACACGCAAAAGTATGTCACTTTCTCCTAAACAATTAGAATAATTACTAATTAGAAAAATTTCACAACTAAATGTCACAGTCACATTTCTAAAGTTTAGAGAAAACAAAGCAGAAAAAAAGCCACAATGAAGAAAAAAAAAGATTAAGCTACTTAAAAGTGCAAACAAAATTAAGTTAGTGTCAGAATTTTCTAGACAATATGTCATAAAATAGTAGAAACATATTGACAATGTCTTAAGAAAACACATTAGTGAAAAGACTAATAAATATAAGCCAGTCCATAATTTTTGCTAAGACTAAAGGACAGGGATCCCTGACATCCATGCACTTCATATATTCAAGAGATTCTTACTGTTAGAAAAATAAATGAAAATTAGTATTTCACTTATGAGCAAAATATGAACTAAAAGAATTGGTGATGAGCAATAAAATCAGTAACAATGACAAATTTGAGTTAATATGGTTAGGAAAATAATACAGATGTCAAACTTATTTTTAGAAGAAAAAAGCATAATATAAAATTAAAAATCTGAATGGAAAAATGTAGTTCATCAAAAACTATGGGAATTGGAAAAGGAAGAGTACAAATAAGCCTGTAGAATAGATTTTCTTAAAGAATTATACAGTATAAGGATCACTATATAATGTATAGTCCTGGGATTTTGATGAAGAATATAAATTTCAAACATTTTAATTTTAAGTCCACCATCAGCAAGATGCATAATTTTGGCATCATCTGAGAAAAAAAAATCATTTGTCCAAAATGTATGGTAAAAACACTCCCCCACTCTTCCCAAATGTCTTATCTAGCAAAGTAGAAGTAAAATCTGCAATAAGAATATAAAAAACAAGTAATAAAATGCTATATATCTACAATTGTAGGAAAAGTTACAGGCAACTGCCAAGTTTCAGGCAGAAAATAATTTATAAGATTTGTTAGATATACAGTTGGCAAATCTTTTTTTCCCATTCTGTGGGTTGTCTCCCTGCTCTCTTGATGGTTTCTTTTGCTTTGCAGAAGCTTTTCAGTTCAATAAGGTCCCAGTTGTCTATCTTATCTCTTACTGCATGGGTACTTGGGGTTTTGTTAGGGAATTAGTTGCCAGTTCCAATTTCCATAAGGGTGTCTCCTGCATTTTCTAAGATTCTTATAGTTTGAGGTTCTATGTTTAGGTCCTTGATCCATTTAGAGTTAATTTTTATGTACGGTGATAAGTAGGAGTCCTGTTTCAATCTTCTGCATGTGGTCAGTCAGTTTTCCCAGCACCATTTACTGAATAGGCTCTCCTCTACCCAATGGTTGTTGGAGGCTTTGTAAAAAATGAGTTGGTTGAGAAATTGAGGTTTTGCTTCCAGAATCTCTGTCCTGTTCCATTAGTCCATGTGCCCGTTCTTGTAACAATACCGGGCTGTTTTGATTATTGTAGACTGATAGGAAAGTTTGAAGTCTAGAAATGTGATAGCACGCACTTTGTTTCTTTTATTAAGGACTGATTTGACTATTCGTGGTCATTTATGTTTCCATATAAATTTCTGTATTGTCATTTCTAGGTCTGAGAAGAATGATGTTGGTTATTTAATGGGTATTGTGCTGAATCTACAGATTGTCTTTGGTAAGATGGACATCTTAATGTTGATTCTTCCTATCCATGAGCATGGAATATTTTCCCATTTGTTTGTGTCTTCTTGGATTTCTTTGAGCAGTGTTTAGGATCTACAAGAAACTCAAATGCGTGGAAAGAGAAAAAAAAGCCGCATTAAACAGTGGGCAAAAGACATGAATAGACACTTCTCAAAAGAAGATATGTGAGCACCCAACAGACACAAGAAAAAGTGCTCAGCCTCATCAGATAAATGCAAGTCAAAACCACACTGAGATACTACCTAACCCCAGTAAGAATGGCCATCATTAATTTTTTAAAAAATGGATGCTTGTGAAGACGCAGAGAAAAAGGAACTTTTTGACACTGCTGGTGGGAATGCAAACTAGTACATCCTCTTTGGATAACAGTGTGATGATTTCTGAAAGAACTAGAATTTGACTTTCCATATGACCCAGCAATCCTCCTATTAGAAATATACTTGGAGGAACTCAAATCATTCTACAGAAATGATACCTGCACACGCATGATTATTACAGCACTATTCACAATAGCAAAAACATGGAACCAATTATGCTGCCCATCGAAATTAGACATTAAAAAATGTGGTACATATATACAATGGAATAAGATGCAGCCATAAGGAAGGACAAACATATGGATTTCACAGCAACTTGGATGGATTTAGAGTCTGTCATATTCAGTGATCTATCACAGAAACAAAGAACAGAGTACTATATGTTTTCACTCATAAGCAGACCTTGAACAATTATCGTAAAACTTTAAAAAAGGGATTGATCAGAGTGGGACACTGCCAGGGGAATGGGGGTAGGATTGGCAGTTGAGGGTAACTGCCAAGGGAGGAGGGGCATACTTCATCAACAAGGCTACCTGCATAATAAACACTTGTATACCTAACCCTGAATTGTACCCCACATCTTCAAAATAAAAAATTAAATAAAATAAAAAATATTTGTTAATAGTCACCATGTTAATAGTTACCACAAGAGCATAGTGAAATGAAAAATCAAATGATCCAATAAAACTAAAATAAAAAATAACAAAAATTGATGAAATAAGAATTAAGAAAAATATAAAAGAGAAAGGTAAATTGAGGTCTGGTTCTCTTATTCAAACAGAATTATAAAAATCTTTCAAATGAGTAGGCAAATAAATATGATACAACACAGCATATGGGACTTTGTATATCTTTTTTTATGTCCTCTTCTTAGAGTATTAATTGCAAAGATGCTTCCTCTTTCCAATTCCCCATCCTATTTCCACATAAAGTAAAAGATTAAAATATACTTACCTGAAAAATTGAAATGCCTCTAAAGTGTAAAATATCTCCACAATGGATCATCCAAATTATAAAAAAAGGTCAGTAATTAATTGCAAGTCTGCCAAACCATTAATTTCATAACTTAATTTTTTTATGTGATTAACTGAATTTCATCTTCATATATTCACCCACTTGTTTCTATAGTGTTATTTATCTTTTTCTTATTGATTTGTAGGAACAATGTTTATTAAAGACACTGATTATTTGTCTGTGTTATTCACTGCACATGTCTTTTCCCAGGTTGTTAGCTTTCCATTTAAAATTTGTGTGACCAGAATTTCTTACTTTTAACAAAAGTCAAAAGTATTATTCTTTTTTCTTAGTGACCATTTTTGCTGTCTTGTTTAAAACTTTCTACTCTACCCTAAACTACAACCAACAAACAAAACCTCTGTTGACTTTAAGAGTGTTTAAACTTTTGCTTTTTACATGTAAGTATTCGTTTTGTCAAAAATTTAGAGACAAAACATTTATAAGGTATATCATTATGAAGTTTCAGGATAACCATACAAACATGTTCAGATTAAGATTTAAAAGATCCAGGCATATTACATATGGAAACTGAACTCAAAATAGCATTACCTTCTTCAACATCACTTCAGAATGTAAAAGGACTGGATCAAAGCTTCAGAATTTCAAGGGACAATAATTTTCAATCAAATTTTCTTTCTCATTCAAACCATCCAATATGAGGTTAGAATTAAGGAATTTTCAGTCATGCCAAGGACTGAAAAGCTATACTTACCACACGCCCTTTTTGACAATGCTGCTGGGGACTAAGCTTCTGTGACATGCAGATTGAATCAAGACAAAGGAAGGCATGGGATCCAGGATACCACTTCTAGAAAGCAGCAGTCAGAGGTGACATGCTCTTACATAAACACTTTTAAGTAAGGAAACAATAAATAAGGAAATTATATATGTATGATCTATAATCATTTAGAAATCTATGGACATTTAGAACAAAATATTGCCAATATTTTGCTAGGTAAATTAAAATCTTTGAACCTAATTAAAAGTAGATACATATAAAGATAAGTAAACTGTTTTCAAAAAGTCAAAATGTTTTAAAAAGCCCATCACAATCATGATCTACTTCTTTGTTTAGCAGTGTATTACTTAATGTAAACACTACAAGGTGAAGCAAAAAAATAGATATGTATGCATTTAGAGAATGTTGGAATGTATCTATTCAAGCTTGACCAGGAGCTTATTGTTGTTTTTTGGGGGTTGTTTTGTTTTTAGAAAGCAAGATTTATCTAGAGGACAGAAAAGCTCCCACAGTGGGAGGGGACATGAAGGTGTTGCCCGGTTGTTGTTTAAATACAACAAGGAGGATGGGTGGATAGATGGATGGATGGATAGATAGATAGATAGATAGACAGATAGATAGATAGTCATGAGTATCCACAGGGGATTAGCTCCAGAACTGCCCTCAGGAAATTCATGGATGCTCAAGTCTCTGATATAAAGATGATGTAGTATTTGCATATTACCTATGCATATCCTCTCATATACTTAAATAATCTATAGTTGCTTGTAATACCCAATACAACATAAATGTTGTGTACAGAGTTGTTAATTTGTATTGTTTAGGGGAGAACAACAAGAAAAAAATCTGTACAAGTTCAGTAATGATGCAATCTTTTTCCCAAAGATTTTCAGTCCTCGGTTGAATCTGCAGACGTAGAACCCATGGATATGGAGGGCCAACTGTATATTTTTGTGTATGTACTTATGTGTATGTGTGCGTGTGTATTCAAGGGGGGACCACAGAAACTGAAATCTATTTATAAAAATTGTGTCTCTATTCCTACAAGTCTAAACTTCAGTCACCTTCAAAGTACTCTTCGTTTGATGCAATACATATATCAAGATGCTTTTTTCACTGCTTTAAACAGTTTTTGAACTCGTCAATTTTAATGCCTTTTAGTGTTTCTGCTGGTTTTTGTTTCACCTCTTCCACATTGGCAAATAATTTCCCTTTAAGGAATTTTTTCATCTAGGGAAACAAATGATAAATTAAAAAGTCACTCCAGGAAAGATCTGGTGAATAGGGAGGGTGGATCCCAGGAGTTATACCATTGTTAATCAAAAACTGCTGAACACTTGGCATGGAGTGTGCAGGTATGTTGTCATGGTGGAAGAACCACTCACCTGTCTGACATAATTCAGGAATTTTTTACGCAGTCCTCTCAAAACTTCCAGTTAAAAACTTAGTTGACCATTTGATCTGGAGGAACAAATTCTGGATACTACAAGGGGCTACCCTCCAAAAGATAATTCCAGGTGTGTTTTATTTCCCCATTGTATATGTGTATAGTGATTTATCTCCAGGACTTGGCATAGACCATGTGGAGACTGGCAAGATAAGTTCAAAATCTATAGAGTGGGTTATTCAGAAGGACAGGCTAGAATTCTCAATAATAGCTGAAGCATTTATTCACAGGTAGCATTTACTCTTTTCCAGAAAAGTCTCAGCTTTATTCTTAGGGTCTTCAACTGACTGAGTCAAGCCCATGCGAATTATCCAGGATCATCTCCTTTCTTAAAGCCACTGATTGTGGAGTTTTATCAAAATTACAAAATACTTTAATAGCAAGGGGTGGGTTAATATTTAATTGATTAACTGGAGACAGTCACCTACCTAAGTTGACATATAAAGCTGACTATCACAGGGAAACAAATATTCGACACCAAAATAACTCAAAAGACATTGAGATGATTAAGAAATACATGAATTAGCATATGTAATGCCCACTCTACTCAACAAATAATAATGGTCTTAGGCTCTAATAAACAAGCAGACTCACCAGATAATGATTTTGTTGACTTTAAGAAAGAAATTCAGGTGGGCAACAAAACAGAATGCACCACAATAGCACGAAAGAAGACTCTAGACTCTCAGGCTCACCTACCAACCATACCAGAGCCAGCCTATCCATGTGATTATGAGACAAAAGGACCACATTATTTCTGGGAAGCTGGTGTTTGTGGGGCCTCATAAAATTTTTGTTTGTTTTTACTAGTCATGTTCTAATTTATTATTTAAGATTGTATTTGTGGCTTCAGTCAACTACAGAATAATGTACTACCTAAGACTGAACAGAAACGTCTTAGATATGATTGACTTTGCATCTAGTAAATAGCATTTCCATTTCTTCTTTTTAAAACAGCTTAATTTAGGGTATGATTGACATTCAAAAAGCTGCATATTTTAAGAAACAGTAAATTTTGACTTATGTATGTGCCACTAAGACCATCACCGCAATGGAGATGATGTATTTATCACCCCTCAAACATTCTTTATTCCCTTAATTCCCAGACAACTGCTGATCTGCTGTCACTATAGATTAGTTCACATTTTCTCAAATTTTATATTAATGAATATAAATATTTATGTTAGTAAAATGTATACAGAATTCACTTTTCATCTGACTTAGTATACATATTTTGAGATTCATTTGTGTTGCTGCAGGTATGCTTTGTTCATTCTTATTACAAGTACTGTTCCATGGTGTGAACATTTAACAATTAGTTTATCCAATGACTTATTAATAGGTTTCCAGTTTGAGACTATTATAAGTAAATCTGTTAGAAGCATATATGTATGTCTTTGAATAAACATTTGCTTTCATTCATTTGATAAAATATGTAGATGTGGAATGGCTGGGTCATATGGTAGAAGAATATTTGTTTCACATTCCTGCCAACACTTGATGTGATGGGTCTTCTTTTTTTAAATTTTAGAATTTTATTATATATGCAATATAAACTAATAATGGTTTTTAATTTATATTTCTCTAGTGAAAAGTAATTTTCAATGTGTTTTCAGGAGTTTATTTTCTATCCATATATCTCTTTCAATAAGCTATCTGTTAAATGTTTTACCCGTTTTAAATGACTTTTGTTATTTTATTTTATTATTATTGAGTTATTTATATATACTAGATTCAAATTTTATCAAATATACAAATGCCTATATTTTCTCCCAGTCTGTGGCTTATCATAATATTTTAGCATTATCTTTTGGAGAACAGAATTTCTTAATCTGATGAAACCTCATGAATCAATTTGTTTCTTTGTTGATTGAACTTTGGGTGTTGTATCTAAGAAATCTTTGCCTAATCCAATTTTATAAAGATTTTTGTCTATAATTATTTTCAGCAGTTTTTGTGGCTTTAGGTTTTACATTTGAGCATATGATTCATTTGAATTAACTTTTAGATTATATAAGGTATGGATTGAAGTTTATTTTTACAAATGTCTATTCTATCTCTGTATCTCTACCTCTGTCTCTGCCTATAAATGTCTCTGTTCTAGCATCATTTATTGAAAAGACATTTTCTACCAAAATGCCCTTGTTTAAATCTTTAATTTATTTCAAATTAATGTATACTCATGTGTACCCATTTCTGTTTCACCAATCTATTTGTATAACTAGCATATAATAACACTTGGTCCTGTGTAATGTAGCTTTTTAATTAACCCTTAAATGAGATGGAGTAAATCCTTCAACATGCCTCTTCTTGAAAGTTGTTTTGGTCATTCTGTGTTAATGTAAGTAGTAGAATCAGTTTGTCAATTGCTCAAAATAAGAACATCTTTTGCATGAAATAGGTCAAATTGAAGAGACTTAGCTTAACAATATTTCTATACAAGTGAAGCTTTGTCCCCTGTTATGATTTACATTACAAACCAAACAGCATGGGCAAAAGCATTACTTTTCTGAGTGACTATAAAGAATAATGAATTCTTATTTTATAATGTTAATTGCAACCATTCTGGTAAGACATTTCTCTTTGTTGCATATTTATGCTAATGCTCTTCTTGGAAGTTAAGATAAAATACACAAAACATACATTAGAGAAATTTTATGTATTTTATTTTTCTTCAAGATGATATACAAAATAAAAATAAGAGTGTAGGCTCTAGTGTCAAGTTACTTGTGCTTGAATCCCATCCCTTTATTTCTCAACATACTCTTCCATGATTTATCCATTAATATTCTCAAATGGATTTTTCTCAGTCTTGGCAGCAGTGCTCATATATACTTTGCTGTAACAAAAGGTTTTGCATCAGCTGGAAAACTGCTATGTTATTTGCCTGAGGTTTTACCTCAGTTGCAAATGCTTTGAAAATACTGGAAATCTGAATTTTTGTATTATTGTTTCCAGGGAAAAATGATACTGGAAAGTAGTCAGGCAAAGTAATCAGGCTCTATGAGGCTGTGACCTATAAAAGAATTTACTGATGGCACTTTTCACAAGCTCTTCTCAGTGGTGTCTGAGGTTCTAACGTGTATGATGTCCAAAAGAAATTGTCATACTAAAAAGTTATATTTGAGATAACCAAATTTTTAAAAAATGCTCTAGGGAGAATCTCAGGGAATTCCCTATGTTCTCTAGTCTCATTCAGTAGCAGAAACTTAGAGTTAAGAGAGCAGGGTCACTGAATGACAGCAGAGACAAAAATTTCCATCACTTCTCTATATAGGGACCTGATAGTGGGTATAATTTGAATAGGTGCTTCAACAGATGTGATGTAGTTCCTCTTTTTGAAGACATTCTGTAGGAGAGCCAAATACTTTCCTATACCTTAGTACATTAGACAAGCACCCTAAAATGTTCAGCTTTGCCTTGTAACTTCCATGCTCTTAGCCCAGCTACTACTCTCAAAGGGCCATTCATTAGGGACTATATCATCGCAGTCTTTCTAACTCTGCACTTCGGTTGACTTCCCTTAGTTACAAGCATAAATCTGTATTCATCTAGCTGAACTGCCATAACAAAACAACATAGACTTAGCAAGTTAAATAACAATTTATTTCTCACAATTCTGGAGGCTGAGAAGTTCAAGATCAAGATACTTGCCAATTCAATTCCTGGTGAGATTTCTCTTCCTGGTTTGTAGATAGCCACTGCCTTCTCAATCTGTCCTCACGTGGTGGAGAGTAATCCATGTCTCTTCCTGTTCTCCTAAAGCCACACATCCTATCTTGAGGCCCTTAAACATAACCTCATTTAACCCTAATTTCCTCTTAAAAGGTTCATCAACAAATACTGATTTTAAAAATCAATATATGATGGTGGGGCGGGCAAAATTCGGTCTGTAGAAAAATCTTTGTAACATGAATTTCAGTAAAGAATTAAGATCAGATTAACTTTGTCCCCTTATACATCTGACAGTGGCAGGTAAACTGGCCCTTATAGTTCTATGTCTTTTTCAGGCCTACCAGGTACCTATGTTCTTTTATTTGAGAAAGAAAATATACTTGCTTTGTGGCCCAGCACCCAAGCATACGACAGTGTGCAAACAATAAATGATGGGCATTGTTATAGTGAATTTAAGATAATATCAAAATCAAAACATCTCTGGTCTGAATGTTTTTGCTTCCTCCCGACCCCAAATTTATCTGTTGGACTCTAGTCACCAATGTGATGGTGCTAGGAGGTGGAGTCTTTAGGAGATGATTAAGTCATGAGCGTGGAGCCCTTTTAAATGGGACTAGTGATTTTACAAAGGAGACCTGAGAGAGAACCCTCACCTATTCTACCATGTGAGGACACAGCAAGATTGTACAATCTATGAAACAGGAAGCAGGCCCTCACCAGACACTGAATCAGCTGGACCTTGATCTTGACCCCCTCAGCTCCAGAACTATGAGTAATAAATTTCTGTGTTTTATAAGCAACTCAGTCTATGGTATTTTGTTACAGCAGCTGAAACAGCTGCCTCAAATGCCATATCACAAAACCAAACAAAATACTGAAAGCAGTAACAGTGAATTATTTATTGAGGATCCGTTGTCTTTAACTCTGTTTTATAACCGCTTATGAACTTATTTGTTCAATAAATCTCTACCACTCCATATTTATCGGCAAATGATATACAGAACAGTTTCCAACAAAATGTGAACAAGAATGTTTATCAGGGATATGTTCTTTGCTGGCACTTTACTCCCAGGATCAAGAACTAATTATCATTCAAATAGCAGAGACATTTTTACTTATAGCTGTCAAATTTCTCTTAACACAAAACACCATGAGTGATTTTGAAAATTTTAGTTGTATATTTCTACTCTTCTATTTTTGAATTATTTTTTTTAATACAAAAATTCTAAAACAGCACCGTGTGTTTCCATTTGGGGATTCCATTAAATTTGCTTAAATTTTTGAATACAAAGGTTTGCCTTTTGTATGCTCTTACAGAGAGCCTAGATGCATCTACGAGAACAGATAGAATGACTTTAGGTATATAAAAGGACAATACAAAATGAAATTTTTACAAGGAATTAAGTAACTCATCGCAGAGATAAGACTTCAAATTATAGAAACAGAATGCAGGAAAAGACTTTACCAGAAGTTATCAAATGCAACACTTAAATTTTATAAATAAGAAAACTGAGGGTCAGGGAAATTGTCTATAATTACAAGGTGCATTTGTGGTTGATTTAGGACTTAAATACAGGCCTGATGATTTGTAGTAGAGTTTTCTTTCTGCTTCTCTTTTTGAAATAGAGATTAATAAAAAACAGTGTGGTGTACAATAAGTAGGGTTACACACACACACACACACACACACACACACACACACACACACACACACTTTCTCTCTCTCTCTCACGGGTCACAGATGTTAATTATCAGAAAGTTTTCATCCTAATTTGTACCATATCAATTTCATTGGTGGATTTCTTTTCACAATCTTTTATATATTCTTAAAAAAATGCTCCTAAAATGTCATACTTTATCTAATGAGTTGGTCTTTAAAACTATTACAGTTTTCATTTTAAAATTATCTCATGGTTTGTGATATTTATTTCATACTCTAAAGCCAGCCTGCATGATGAAGAGTGAAACCTAATTCTGTTTCTTGAGTGGGAGATGTATTTGAACTGAAACATATTGTTTCACTTTAACACTTACACTGAAACAGGAATATACAGAAGTGTTCATTCAGGGGCTTCTCTGTGAACACAAATGCATAGCTGCAGATTGATTTTCTTTTAAATATTTCATGATGTATTTTTGAACAATCACAAATAGATTTTTACCTTATAATACAAGTTAAAAGTTCTCAACATGATTTTAAAAAGATTCTTGTTACCTCAAATAATTCTTCCTTATATATGTAAATTTCAGAAGCTGTGAAAATGAATGCAAATTAGAACATCTAAAGAAAATGAATTATGTAAAATAATCCATTAAATATATTACACAAAATGACACTTTCTTTAGGGTATAAAAGAAAGGCTAGGGCTTTACAGTTTCCTTCTATTAGATGGTTAAGTTCATATTATTTTAGGGAGATGGAATCACTGTTTCTGTTTTAAAGTCAGATGTGGTTTATTATAATGCTTGATATAACAGATTTATTTTTAATTATTCATAAAAGTGATCTAAACAATGGAATCCCCAAATGAAAACATGCACTGCTATTTTAGAAGTCATCTGTGACATTTCAACCACTAATGAGATGCCAATTTTGCTTTTCATGTCAATTCAGGATCATATCAAATTGATGGGATTTCTTGGTCCATTTTGTGTTGCCATATCAGAGTGCCACAGACTGGGTAGTTTATAAAAATAAACAAACTTTATTTCTCACAATTCTGAATGCTGGGTAGCCCAATATTGTGATGAGGGCATCTGGCAAGGGCTTATTTGCTTTGTCATCCCATGGCAAGAGACTGAAAGTAGACAAGTAACACATGTGTGTGTGCATGTACACACACATAGACACACACACATCCAACATTGCTTTAAACACAAGATCACTCCCCCTACAATAGCATTAATTTATTCATGAGGGCAGAGCTTTCATGACTTAATAACATCTTAAATGTCCCTCCTCTCACCAGTGTTTATTAAAACCAACACACTTAACTTTGGTGCACACATTCAAACCATAGTAAGAGGTACGTATTTTTTTAAAAAATTTTTTCTGGCAGGAGTGTTCAATATATTTTGTCAAAATATTAAAAAAAGATGTGGTGAAGCTTTAGTTAAAAAGAAAAATGATAAAGACTTTGAAAGTGGGTTTACATAACTCATTCATATAATTCAGCAATAAATTCATAGGCCGTATGATAGTGTTATAAATTATCTTCCACTCAATATTGAAATTGGGGAAAGGTAGAAACAATGACTCAAAGTCTAAATATTAAACAGAATGCAAGTTGTTAATAAGTATTTCACTTTGTCTATTATCAAAAAGAAATCAAAGAGCACAGGTAATTGTCACAAGGTGCCAGTCAGTAGGGCAATATTGAAAATCTTGCATAGATCTCAACATGTCAATAATATAATGAACCTCATAAATTCTCCTTTTTGTTTCATTTCTATTTTTTTATATTACAAGTACAAATCTTGATTTTCAGAAAAAATAGAAAACATAGAAAAGGACATTGAAAAAATAAAAATAATCAGCAGTAGTGGCTTCATTACTAAGCTGACTAATCTTAATAGTTTGCTGTATGTTTTTTCTATAGCATTGTAGAAGGATTATAGTTAACAATAATATATAACTTTAAATAGTTAGAAGAAGGATATTGAATGTTTCCAGCACAAAGAAATTATAAACGTCTGAGTTGGTGGATATGCTAATTATCCTAATCTGATGACTATGAGTTAGTTATATGTATCGAACCATCACTATGTACTTCAGAAAGATGTATAATTATTATGTCAATTTTTAAAAAGTAAAAAAGAAAAGAAGAATGGGCAAAATATATTAGCATATGTAAATGATTAAAAAAAATACAATGGCCAGACATATCTTAATATTAAACAGAAGCATGCTGGTCAAAGTTTTAAATAAAAAGAACATTTTCTAATATCCAATGATATTATTCACAACTTATAAAATAAATTATTTTAAAATCATCATAAGTCATAATAAAGTATAAAATAAATAATATGATTATATTTTTTAAAGAGTGGAGAAAGCAAAAAGAAAAGAGAGAAGTAAATTATAGCAAAATAATTAATATAAATCTTTTCAAGAAGAAAAACAAATGGAAAATATGAAGTCTATAGCCAAAAGACAATGAATGAAGTAGACTTGACCTCTACATCTTGATTACTAAATGTGGTGATAAAAACTTCCAAAGATTTATCTAAATCTTAATTCCCAGAACTTGTGAATATTACCTGACTTAGAAAAAGGGTCTTTACATATGGTTTGTTAAGAAATTTGAGATGAGGTAATTACCATGGATTATCTAGATGAGTCCTCTATGCCATTCAAGTGTATTTATGAGAGAGAGAGAGAGAGAGAGAGAGAGAGAGAGAGAGAGAGAGAGAGAGAGAGAGAAAGATTAGACGCACACAGAGAAGACTATGAAGCTGGAGAAAGACTGTAATGATTCAGTCGCAGGCCAAAGAATGCCAAGTAAAGCTAGCAGTCACCAGACATTTAAAGAGGTAAAGGAAAGTTTCTCCCCTAGCCCCATTAGAGAGAGTGCAGCCCTGCCAGCACCTTGATTCTGAACTCCTGGCCTCCAGATGTCTAAGAGACAACATTTGGGATGCCATCAAGCGTGTGTTCATTTGTTACATCAGTCATACAATTTATACACTATGAAATAAAAATAGAGAAGACATTGCCTTCCTAGGATTTAAGGAGTCTTGACATAATGTTACTATTGCATTTTCCTGAATCTAAAATTCTACCAGTTGCAAGAAATGTCAATTTTATATATTAAAATAGCATATGTTATATAAATACATAATAATTGCATATTCACTTTCAAAATCAACTTGAATAAATTTAAAATAGAAATACTGGGCCATTGCCAGGCCATCGCCGCCATTGCCTTGCTAAGCTATGGTGTAGCCATGTGCTCTTTGCACTATGGCCAGGCCATGTTTTCTTAAACTTTGTCTCCCTCCCCTACCTTGGGGAGGTGAATAATCCTCTTTTTTTCTCTTTCTCTCTAATTTACTTTTAAATAAACTATATTTTCTAATCTACCCCCCCCAAAATAGAAGTGCTGTGCATACATTCTCATGAAATCATGTAACTAAATAAGAAATTAATAAGAAAATCATCAAACAGATTATTCTTCCTGGACATTTAAAATATTTTAAAATATTTACCCCCCCCCAAAAAAAACTATAGAGGAAACAAACAGACAAAAAAGAATATTTACTCTAAAACAGGCCAGAAAAGTGAAATGCAGCAAAACAAATACATCTTATATTTGTAATTAAATGATGCGACTAAACTTGTGATTAAAAGAATGTTCATAACCTGAATTATCTATGTTAATAAAAGTGAGATAATTAAAAAAATAAAATAGTCATTTAGAAAAAAAGTAGCAAATACTGAAAGTAAACATTAAAACTGTAAGCCAGAAATAAATTATTAAAAAATAGAACTAAAAACTATTTAAGCACTGCACTATGGAATAAAGAATAGATTGATAAAATCACTAACTTATATAATAGAACAATAAGTGGGTAGAAATATATAAAATAACAAAATTAAAAATATTTTTAAAAAGAAAATAACACAGATAAGGGAAAAATAAAAACCATAAAAAAGCAGTTTCCCCAACTATATGCAAAATAACTTGAAAGCCTGGATAGAATGGGAAATCTTAAAAACATTCCTAGATATAGATATATAAACAAATGAATTTTCACTCAAGACATAAGCTGTCAAAACACTACTACTCTCATTTCTACAAAAATAAGTACATAAATAAAATTTTGATGATTCAACAGAGCACTGATAATTCCCTTTTTTTTTTTTTTGAGTTGAAGTCTCACTGTGTTGCTCAGACTGGAGTGCAGTGGCTGCTTCCAGCCACTGCAGTCTCGACCTGCTGGGCTCCGGTGATCCTCCCACCTCAACCTTCCAAGTAGCTGGAATTACAGGCGCACGCTACCACGCCCGGCTGATTTTTTGATTTATTGTAGAGATGAGGTCTTGCCAAGTTGCGCTGGTGGGTCTCAAACCCATGGGATCAGGGAATCCACTCACCTCAGCCTCCCAAAGCGTGGGATTACAGGCTGAGCCACCAAGCCCGACACCCATGTTTTTTTTACACCAAATGTTGTTTTTATACCCCAAGCTTATATTAACTACAAAAATTAAAAATAAAAAAATAAAACCCAACAACAAAAAGCAACCAAACAAAAAGCCCTACAGACCAATTTCTAATGAATACTGATGCAAGAGTCTTAACTAAAATGCTAGCAATTTTAGTACATAAGTACAATTTAGAATATATTAGAGGAAGAATCACCAAGACCATATTTTGGGGGGTCAGTAACTCAGAAATGTTTTAAAATTAGGAAATCTAATTTACCATATTAATAAATTTGGAAAAATGATCATTTTCTCAGGATCGGAAAATGTTCTAATAAATTGTGAGTTGTTTTCAAAAGAGTCTATAAAAGAGGGATAGATACATCTTAATAGATATATAATATTATAAACTGAAAATAGAATCTTAAGTCCTCACCAACTGAATGGTCCCCTCTTTGGGGAAGGGCACCCCAGAAAAAAAAAAAACCTTAAAAACTTAGTTTCTGGCCATGATGGGATGAGATCAGATATGTCTCATTACAAAGCTTCCACCAACAACCACTGGGGAGACAATCTATTTGGTAAACGGTACTGGGAAAACTGGCTGACCACACGCAGAAGAATGAAACAGGACCCCTACCTATCACCATACACAAAAAATCAACTCTAAATGGATCAAAGACATAAATGTAAAGACTCAAACTATAAGAATCTTAGAAAACACAGGAGACACCTTTACAGAAATTGGAATAGGCAACCAGTTCCTGCTCAAAAGCCCATGCCACAAGAGATAAGACAGACAAGTTGAATCTCATCAAGCTGAAACGCTTTTGCAAAGCAAAAAAACAAAAAACAAAACAAAACAAAAAAACCATTAAGAGAGTGGGAGACAGACCACAGAATGGGGGAGGGATATTTGCTAACTGTATATTTGACAAAGGTCTAACATCCTGGATCTACAAGGAACTCAACCATGCCAAAAGAAAAAAAAAGAAGCTACTGTAATAAAAAGTGGGCAAAAGATATGAATAGATACTTCTCAAAAGAAGACACATGAGCAGTCAACAGTTACATGAAAAATTTCTCAGTCTCACTAGTCATCAAATAAACGCAAATTAAAACCACACTGACATACCCTCTAACTCCAGTTAGGATGGCCATCGTTAAAAACTCAAAAAAATAACAGATGCTAAAATGGTTGTAGAGAAAAGGGAACATTTTTATACTGTTGGGGGGAGTGTAAATTAGTACAACGTCTGTGGAAAAACGTGTGACAATGTCTAAAAGGTCTTTTAATTGACCTTCCACATGACCCAGCAATTCCAATTCTGGGAATGTACCCAGAGGAACACAAATCATTCTACAGAAAAAGATACCTGCACACGCTCGTTTATTGCAGCACTATTCACAATAGCAAAAACATGGAACCAACCTTGCTGCCCATTGAAACTGAACTGGGAAAAAAATGTACATATACATGATGGTATATTATGCAACTATACAGAAGGACAAGATTATGGACTTTATAGCAATTTGAATGGATTTAGAGTCCATCATACTGAGTGATCTCTCACAGAAACAAAGGAACTGAGTATCACGTTTACTCATAAGTAGACCCTAAACATCTATCATAATACCACCACAAGAAAGGGTTTAACAGTAGTGGGAAACTGCAAGGGAAGGGGAGGCACATAATACTAATAAAGGTGCCTGATCCTAAACCAGATGAAGTAAGAACCAATGGGAGACCCACAACTTCACCTGTACAATGATCACTCATTATTTGTCTCATTATATCCCCTCCCCTGTTGGGGTTTAGTTAGACAACAATTGACTAACCTTCATGTTAAAATAGAGATCACAAGATTGGCAGAACAGACTCTTTGTGGCAATAGGGCATCAAATTATAAGCAAGACCTAAGGCCATGCCAGATAAAGGTTAAGTTAAGCACCCCTATATTTAAAGAATAAAAATAAAAACTTGCCACACAAGTTTTATTCTCCTCTAGCAGCTAAACAAACACCAATCCCTTTGGATTGGTGTTCTTCTATCTCACAGAAGCTGACTAACTGAACCCCTGTTCCACTAACTATAACTACAGTTTTCATGGGACAAGTTACTGATTTTAGTAATCTTCCCCAGATCAGAAGATCATAGACTGATTCTGGTCAATTTTTAGAGATTGCACACTTGTGTATCTTCATGTCCTGAAAAGATCTTTTGATGCATAGGGCCTAACTGTAATATATTTAAATGTTAAGTCTCCATCACAAAGTAAACATGGATTGTGTCTTACATACATATTTATTCAACAGGCATATAATCAGAACAACCTTCATAAATATGTATAGTTCCTTCTGTTACCTGTTGAATATGTATGTTTATCCAACTCATTCAGCATAAAGCTACCACCCTTACCCCACCTCCTTTAAAGTGTCTATCTCTGGTCTGACTGGAGGCAGGGTTCTCAGCCTGCAGGATGGCCACCTTGTTGGCTGCAACCCTCTATAAGAAAGAAAATCTCCTTCTTTTCTATATGTATATATATTTTTAAAAAATTAACACACTCTCTTTCTATATATATATAATATACACCACACATATACATGTCTACTTAATGTCACAAACCAGTAATAGTTTTATTAAAATGCTTATTAATAGCAATTATTGGAAACATTCTCTCTAAAGTAAAATATAAAGAGAAGGATGCAGAAAAATGCAATTATTAGTGAACATTTTATTAGAGGTAATAGTCAACACATTTAGGAAATATAAAAAATGGATTTAAAATGTTGATTTAAAATAATTACTAATTGCACTTAATACGTATACATATTCAGAATTATACAACTACTATAAGTCAGAAGAGAATTATGCTAATAAAGGTAAAACATTTTAAATAAATAACAGCTTTTGTATATTGTATATATACTTATGAATCATGAATCCACATGTCAATTTCATGCCAATTCTGCACTCTTATTTAGGGTAGCATCATAGCAAATTAGGCCTTGTAAATTCTTAATTTTTTTCTTCTGAAAATGGGTTTGCTCTTCTAGTTTGTTTTTCTTATAAATTGCACTCAATCTATAGATCAATTTAATTCCAAGCCTTCCTATAATTACTTTACATCTTTTTTTGAACTAGGGTTTATAGTTCTTAATATATAAATGTATCATACAAATTTTCATTGCATGTCTTCTGTTAGATATATAGCTAAGTTTTCACATTTTTGATGCAATAATAAGTAGGGTCTTTTACATTTTAATTACCTAATTTTTAAATTGCCAGTTTATAGAAAATGCAATCAATTTTTACATATTAACAGTATATACTGTTACCTTGGTAAGTTTATTTATTAATTCCAGTAACTATCTTTGGAACTTACTTTGCAGACAACTAGGTTGTCAGCAAATAAAAATTATTTTAATATTTCCCTTTTTATCTGTATATCTTTTTTAAAAAGTCTGCCTCATTGCATAGATTTACCAGCACAATACTGACTAGAAATCATGAGAACATATAATCATAGGACAAAGTAATTCAGTCTTTTACCATTAAATATTATATTAACTGTAGGTTTTTGGTAGAGAAATTGCATCAAACTGAGAATTTTCTCTTCTGTTTTGATGTTGGTGAGAATTTTAATAAAGGAATGAAGAATTTTGCCAAATACTTTTTCTGCATCAATTGGGAGGATTATATAAATTGTATTCATAATTGTGTCAATATGGTGATGTGTTTTGATTGTTTTTAAGATGTTGAACAAACTCTGTTTGGAGATAAATCTCATTTGGTCTTCAATTCTTATGTTCTTTACATATTGCTAAATTTAGTTTGCTAATGTTTCATTAAACATTTCTGAAGCTACATTTCTGCAAGATCTCTGGAAGTTTTCTATTCCTGCAAAATCCTTGATTGTGTTTTGATTGGGGCAATAGTGATTTTATAAAATAAATTGGCAGTGTTTTCCTCTTTCTCAATTTTTAAAAAAAGTTGTCTAGGATTGATGTTATTTCTTATTTAATTATTGGATAGAATTTACCAATGAAGCCATCTAAGCATGGAGATTTTAAACCATAAATTACATTTTTAATAGATATAAAGTTATACACATTATCTTATTAGCAGTGAGTGAGCCATGGTAGTTTATGTCTTTTAAGTAACTTGTCCATTTCGTTTAAGGTATCAACATTTATTGACATACAAGTATTACCAATTTTTCATGATGTGTCTTTTAATGTATTTAAGGTCTATAGATATCTCCTCTCTCTCATCATTGGTATTGTAATTAGGATCTTACATATTTATTTTTTCTTATTCAATTTTGGTAGAAGTTTTAATATTACTATTTATCTACCATTATCAGAGAAGTAGATTTCCATTTCTTTGACAGTTTTCTATGATTATCTTCTTTTTAGAAACTTAGTGATTTCTTCTCTTGCCTTTATTACTTCCTTTATTATTCCTGCATTTGATTTAATTTGTTCTTTGTTAAGAAAATGTTTTTAAGATGGAATTTTAGATTTTTAAATTTCCAATTATTTTGTCTCAAGTAAGTATTTAACGTGATGTATTTTTCTCCAAGCACTATTTTCTGGGCCAAAATTATGAAGTTTTTAACAACTAAATTCAAAATATTGTTTTAATATTTATTGTGACTCTGTGTGTATGTGAAGAGACAAAGACAGAGAGATTGAGAGAGAGAAGACAGAGAGACAAAGACAGAGAGATGGAAAGAAGAATGAAAATACTTGAAACATGGGTCACTGGCCTTGTTAACTACTTCAAGTGCTATAGCATCTGCTTCACATTCCTCACATATTTTTAAAAAAACTATAACGTAGATACTATTAATACCCATGTTACATAAACAAAGGAATTTTGGGTCTACAGGGATAAACCTAGTCCAGTGCCTCTTAACTAGTGATCGGTAAACTAGGTAATTGAATGCTTAGTCTGAAGTCAAAGCCCTTTATTTTAGCCACTACAAAATACAGCCTACTGTCTCTCTTTCAAATTCAAGTTTAGAAGTTACATTAACTTACGTCCATTTGTGTATCTTTGTTCAATACCCCATCCTGTCATTGATAGAGTCTTTCCATAAGAAAATTTAAATATTATCTCAGCTCAGAAAAAGTAGATCTTAATTCTCTATATAACTTCTAGAAATCATATTTTTTGACTTTTTAAAATTCTTATATTATTATTCAAATCATTGCTTCTATTTTTTGTAATTGAGCTAACTTCTGGTAAAAACATTCCAGTTGTTTTATAATTAACTCATTGTGGTTTTGGAAATATTTATTTTGATTTTTGATTTTTTAAAGAGAGAAACAGGTGAGCTCTTGCAAATACCTTAGAATATATTAAGTCATCATACAGAGCAAAATAATACACATTGGAGACTACAAAAGACAGAAGGATGGGAAAAGGCTGAGGGTTGAAAATGTATCTATTGGGTAAAATGTTCACTATTCTAATGAGGGGTACATTAGAAGCCCAAACTTCAACACAACACAATATACTTATGTAAGAAAGCTGCACCTGTGCTCCCTAAATATATAACAAATCAAAATAAGATAAAGAATTTATTAAGTCCTCACTTAACACCATTGATAGGTTTTTGGAGACTGCAACTTTAAGTGAAACTACAAGTCCTGTAAAGACATCATTGGTTTCAACATCATTATATCATTGATGAGAAAAAAAGTAGGTTTCTTTATAATCGTTTTGCTTGAGATTAGTTTCCAAGAGTCTATCACTGACATTGAGGACTTATTGCAATAGTTAAGTAAGTTAGGAGGAAAAAAAATTTTAGCAACAGGCTAATTAGAGTATGGATAAAGATGCTTATATAAGAAAAAATATAAGTAGAATGTTTAATTTCCTTTGAAATATCAAATGATGGCCACACTGGTCACATGGCAATACAAAAGTATACTCAATGAATAAGGCTGCTTTTAATGGGGGGGAATTTACCTAGTGCTTTCTCTCTCTCTCTCTATATATATATACACATATATACACACACATATATAAAATATAATATTTGTATACATTATAATATTATAATCTATAAATAATATCTGTCAAATTGCCTTTCTTCAATATTTTCTATTCTTGTCTCTTAATTATTCTCCACTTGATTTCTTCTTTACTGAACCCTACTCTTGTTTTTCAGCTTATCCTTTTCTAAGTCATAGAGAAAGTTTTCTCATGTATTCTTCAATGACTGTGTTCCACTCTGATCATCTTGTTCTAAATTCAACTGTTTTCTTAAAGCTCTGTCTGTAATCTGTCCTCAGAAGATGAGTAAAAGAGAACAAATATTTGCACAGATTTCTCTCAAAAATATTTTCCACTACTCTTCAAATAAGTTAAAGAAATGTGAAAAAAATTCAGAATATTTTTATTGTAAAGTGAATCAGTAAGATATAACCCCATACAATATTTTGAATTTTTAGTTGAATCCCTTTTTCTAATTAAAAAAAAAATGTGTTCCAATATCTCTATGGTGAAAAGTAGACCCTTCCTTCCTCCTCCTTTATGTGAAAGAAGTTAGGTCAGCCATCTACATATGTGCTTTATGGAAGGTTAAAAATAATTTGATGAAGTAAACATCTTAAATTATTTTATCTGTATTTATTTAACTTGCCCTAAGCTCACATTATCTATTTTTTGAGAAATGAGAAAATATTCTTAAGAGAGTTTTTACTTTTCTAAAATTTGGGCACTTTGCTCTGTGTTCTATATGAATTGACATTTTTGTCTCATAAGTATTCTCATCCCTTTCTCTTTCATGTAGGAAACATTATTTTAAAGTAAATTCATAATTATTGAGACATATTTATTAATACACTTGCACTATTACTTTTTTGTCCTAGAAATTACACCTTTGTTTCAAAGATTATACCAATTAAGAATCTTGATTTTTTTTATTTTCATATCAAACCAGATGTCATAAGTCTTTGAAATGAAAAAAACCCCACAATTTATAATATTATTAGTATAAAATAGTATATAGTAACAGTCATCATAACCATTTTGCATATAAAACTTTGATGTTTGACATTCCTTACATCAGTCTTTCAAAGCATTTTATATCCACTTTATATAGATAATATATGTATAAATTACTTATTGTATGCATTTTCCTATAATTGGCATTTAGGGAGCATAGTATTAAACACTCCTTAATTTTGGAAATTCTACAGAGATACATTGACCACAAAAGAAGATACATTAAAAAAAAATTCTTTCTGCATCTGATATTTGGTTTCTAACATGTGGTATTTGATCTTAAAATCTCTATTCATATTGAATGATATATGCGATATGGACTAAGTCTGCAAGAATACCCAGCGGGACCCTTTGTGTAGTTTTCCTTTGTTCTTTGAAGCCACTAAATCATATTTCCATACTTTCTCCTCCTTCTCTTCTTCCTGCTCTTTCTCTGTCTCCTCTTTCTTCTTTACTTCTTTGGCCTGGACTTCATACTTCATTTACAATGGCACCCCATTTAATATATGTATTTCGTAAAATATGTATAATTAGACTTACAGTCAGAAAGAAATCAGTCTCATTCTATTTTATATGGCCAGATTTGTCCTTGGGTTTTCTTTTATTATTGATTTTTCAGCAAAGAAAAGAGATTATTATAAGAGATCTGCATTTGTCCAATGCCTTACTCTGACCTCTCAAGTTAATGATTGTAATGGAGCTTTATCACAATCAGGATCATATCCTCTATTGACTTCCTACCGTGGAGAAGCACCATATTGCAGTTGGAGATGGGGGACACTTTAATATTTTCTTCCATTTTGGCCCCATTGATTCTGAAATGGCTTAAAGCAAATTCTGTACATGGAATCACGCTTTAGTTTTTAAATGCTGTCTGAGAGTTTATCCATTTTAATATTTTCCTTTGTCTCTATTATTGGGAAAAGAGGATTTAAATACTTGCCTTCAAGTTGTCATTTTTTCCTAGAAGTATATTTTATCTTGTTTAGACATCTCATCATCAAGCACAAACATTTATTATTTGTCTGCACCACATTAATACAGTGACAGTCCCAGGAGCTAGTGAGGTTTATGGGATGATTTTATCTTACTGTAAATTGTCCCAGGGTACTGTGCTTTTCTCGCCTTCCAGGCTGTCACTTTTCAGCACTTACTGTGTCTCTAGACACCAGTCAATCTCTTCCTATTAGTTTTCTGATTCTAATGTGCCTAAGGATTAGAGAACAGATATTAAATTTGTCTTTCTGAGAGTGAATTTCATAAAGACTTCCAGATTAAAGAGCATTTTATTTCACATAAACTTGTTATGTCTATTTCTGGTGATTTTAAGATAATATGTATTTTTTTCGTTTTGTTTTTTTTCATAGCTAGTATCTCATAGATTTTGACCTGGAACTAAGTCCTGGCTTTGGGAGGTGTTATTCTGTAGTTTTTATAATAGTTCAGAACAACCAGTCAAGGCTGTCTGAATTCTATCTATAACAAGAAATAACATAGAGATAGCAGAAATACCAAGGAAGTTGGCTTAGTATGAATGTATCCAATATGAATGTTCAAACCAAGCTTAATCAGTGAAGGGTCTTTTGCATATAAAGAACCTTATTTGATTTAACTACATAATTTTACAATTATTTATTATGTATTGTCATATGTGTAGATAGTGGAGACACAAATATAAAGAAAATACATCTTTGTTTGTGAACAGTTGAACCTCTAATGGACATCCTGCTATTGAGACAGTGCAATGGGATAAGTACTACAATTGGCTTATGGGGACAAAGATAAGAAAGCAATTAAATAATGAGGAGGACAGTGTAACACTTGCTTTTGTTCTGATGTCTAGAATTTCAATCAGTTAAAGATGAAAGGAGAAATTTAGAAGGGCAATTCAGAACCTAGGGAAGACAAATAATTGTGAGCAATGTGGAGAAAATAGCAAAATAAGAGACCAGATGCATGGGCTGGAACCCCTAGTATCTTTTGAAGTTTTTTAAGAAAGATAAATCTATGTCTTAGACTGAGAACAGAATAGATACTGAAGAGGAAGTGTATCTGTGAAGTAATATGGGAAAATAATGCCATGACATTCTGTATGGCAAATAATAGCTCATTATTATTATTATTTTTGTCATGTATCAACATTTTGCAAATTTGGACTACAGCAACACAAAGGAGTGCTATCTGAAAGAGAAGAGGTCAATATGATCCTGGGATAAGCCCAAGAACTATCCCCAGAGATAAATTCTTTAAGTCTGACTTATAAACACATTTCAAACCGGTTCATCTCTGAGCATCAGACTTACAACTTTAGGACTGAGGCTACACGAGGCCTCTATATTACTTTATATTGAGGTTAGTTTGTGCCTTGAACATAACATGTCTGAAATTTTACTTTAGCCTTTCCCAAGACCAATTCCTTTCAAAGCATCAATCATTTTCAATGTGTGAAGAGATTTTAATATGCACTTTACCTTGTATCTTTCCACACAGGTTCATATCTGTATTTTCAGTTGAAAATCAAACTCGAATTTTCTACAAGCGTTTCAAATTACAGTGCCACCTACATACAAACCTTCAAGTTGTGAACTTTCAAAAATACAAATGTGCATTTTTAAATGTATTATGTGTATGCAAAGTATTATAAACCTACCCCAGTGTCATACTATATAGCCAATTGTGTTAGTTGGGTACCTAAGCTAACGTTGTTGGACTTATGAACCAATTAGACTTATGAATGCACTCCCAGAACAGAACTAGTTCAGATGTAGGGGACTTATGTAAATAAATCTCACAATGAATTCATAATACTCCTCAAAACTCCTCCTCCTCATCTGTTTCCTATTGCTAATATAAGAATAAGAATAATAAAATAAGAATATCTCTACAATAAGAATAATAACTCATACCTCAGGAATTGTTGGGAAATCATTTGCTTTTGATTTTGCTTTATTTTCCTGAAATACATGTTTATTTCCTGCTCCTATTTTCCACTGGTGCAAATCTTCATCCTTCAAGATCCTTGTGTAAACTTGTTTTAATGTACACATAAGTTAACCAATAAAATACATATTACATGAAAAGTTCTATTTTTACAGAATATGGTAGATATATGATTCATCAGTGTAAACTACATTTAGAAAACAAGGTCTACCATTAAAACTTCAAGTATTTAAGTATTGTTTTCTATATTTTTCTTTCTTGTATTAATTCACTAGTCTGTCCTGGTTACTGGTTATGACCTGACTAATTTACAAGATATTGTTTTTAATCTCTGAAGCAGTACAATGTAAATACAGACAAGCAGAAACTAGTGTACTTAACCAGAAATAAATATAGAAAATATTGTGATATATTATTCTTCTTGAAGATGTGTTATGCTACCATTTTGACATTCGTTATGTTAGAGGGTGGTGGCTTCTACTTACAAGACAAGTATCCATTCATTTTAGAAAATCTTAAAAAGACAAAAAAAATTAAATTAAAATATATATCATCTAGTTCAGACCACCCAGAAATCAGTGTTATTTTGATATGCATCCTTTCATAATCATTACAAAAAACCATTATACCGCCATCTGCAACTTGCCATTTTAATATTATCACGAACATGGAGTTTGTGTGTATGTTATGAAATTTTCTTCTTTGACATAGTCTAATGACTAAATTATTTATTGTGCAAATATAGCCTAGAATATTTTTTTTTTTTTGAGTTGGAGTCTCACTCAGTCGCCCAGACTGGAGTGCAGTGGCCGCTCCCGGCCACCGCAGCCTCGACCTGCTGGGCTCCGGCGATCCTTCCGTCTCAGCCTTCCAAGTAGCCGGAATTACAGGCGTGAGCTACCACGCCCGGCTAATTTTTTGATTTATTGTAGAGATGAGGTCTCGCTGCCCAGGCGGGTCTCGAACCCACCGGCTCAGGCAATCCACTCACCTCAGCCTCCCAAAGGCGTGGGATTACAGGCTGAGCCACCGAGCCCGGCTTAGCCTAGAATATGTAACCAATTTTTAAATTGTTTTAAATGGTCATTTCTAGTTTTTCACCATTGTGAGTACGACTCACACACTGTACCACAGTAATGATTGGCATTAAATTTTTCAATATTTGTGAATACTTGTATTAGTTATGTAAGATAAATTATTGAAATTGGAATTGGTCACTTTGAATTGCTTTTCTATTGTTACTGCAACTAATTCCTATACAATTTAGTGACTACAAATAGCATAAATTTGTTATCCAACTGTTTAGGAGGTAAGAAGTGAAATGGTCTCAGTGGGCTAAAATAAAAGTGTCAGCAGGGCTGCATGACTTTCTAAAGGTTCTACTGGAGAGTCTGATTTGCATTTTTCAACTTTTAGAGAATGCTCACGTTTCTTGACCCATGAGCTACATTATTTTCAGACCCAACAATGGCCAGTCACAATCTCATCTCTCTGCTTCTAACTTTTCTGCCACCTGCTTCTCATTTAAGAACTCTCATGATTACATTGGGTGCACCAGGATAATGCAGAACACTCATCTTAAGGTCAGCAACCTTAATCTCCTTTGCAACTTTAATCCTCTTTCGTTATATAACTTATAAACAGGTTCCAGAGATTGACATATGAACATCTTTGGGAGAGCCATTATAATGCCTGCCACACATTTAAAATAATTATTTTATTTTAATGTTTATATATTTAGGGAATTCATGTGCAGATGTCTTACATGCATATATTTAGTCCTGGTGAAGTCTGGACTGTCAATGTACCCATAACTTGAATAACGGACGTTGTACACAAGAGAGACTTTTCAACCTGCAATCTCCTCCCATCCTCACACCTTTTATAGTTTCCAGTGTCTATTATTCCACTTTGTATGGTCATGTTTACCCATTGTTTAGCTCTCACTTACACATGAGAGCATGTGGTATTTGTCTTTCTGTTTCTCAGTTATGTTAGTTAGAATAATGGCCTCCAGGTGCATCCATGCTGTGGTCAAGACATAATTTCATTCTTTTTTATGGATAAGTAGCATTGTGTTACACATGCACATTTCATATCTCACATTTTCTTTGTCCATTCCTCTGTTGATGGGCACTTAGCTTATTCCATATCTTTACTATTGTGAGTAGTGCTGTAACAAACCTACGAGTGCAAGTTTTGTTGTTGTTCATGTTTTTAAGATCCATTCATGTTGTAGCATATATCAGTATTTCATTCCTTTGTTTTTTTTTTTTTTTGAGTTGGAGTCTCACTCTGTTACCCAGACTGGAGTGCAGTAACATGCTCCCGGCCACCGCAGCCTTGACCTGCTGGGTTCTGGTGATCCTTCTGCCTCAACCTTCCAAGTAGCTGGAACTACAGGCACGTTACCACACCTGGCTAATTTTTGATTTATTGTAGAGATGAGGTCTGGCCAAGTTGCCCGGGCGGGTCTCGAACCCGTGGGCTCAGGCAATCCACTCACCTCAGCCTCCCAAAGCATGGGATTACATGCTGAGCCACGGAGCCCGGCCTCCATTCCTTTTTTTTGCTTAATAATATTCCGTTGTATGAATATAGCTCATTTTGTTTATCCATTCATCCATTGATGGACAGTTGAATGATTTTCACATTTTGGCTATTGTCAACAATTCTGCTATGAACATTCATTCACAGGTTCTTATCTTTTAATCTTTGCAATTTTGGCAGAAAAAATCACTGCTGATTTAATTTGTATGTATGTATGTATACTGATGAAGGTATTCTTATGTATTTTGACTTTCTGTACTGTAAACTTTATACTTTAAACATTTTTCTGTTCGCATATTTCCCTTTTTTTCTCTTTTTGTTTCATGAGATATTTTATTATTAATATAGCACATCATGATATGTGCTATACTTTTGTACAACTGGCAGTGCAGTAGGTTTGTTTACACCAGCATCACTACAAATATTTTAGCAATGTGTTGCGCTATGATGTTAAAACAGCTCTGATACCTCATCACCAAGGGTACCTGCATAATTAATGTTAGTATACCTAACCCTGAATTGTACCCCACATCTTTATAATAAATAATAATAATAATAATAAACAGCAATAACATTGTCAGGTGATAGTAATTTTTCAGCTTCATTGATATTTTATGGAAACACTGTTGTATATGCTGTCAATTATTGAGCAAAACATTGTTATGTACCACATGACTTCATATATGTGCTTATATATGCATGTATATATATAAATATAAATATGCATACATACATGCATACTGATATCATGTCTACTCTATCGCATGTTAACACACAATTTACTTACATTGTTATTTCAGAACATTATTTAGAGTTAAATTTTACATTTCAATATTAAATGTATTTGAGGTTTATTTGGACCTATTTTATGAGGCAGGTGTGTATTTTATTATTTCTCTAAGATGTAACACATTTTCTGAAATTTGAACAAGGTGGAGGATGGGAAATTAAGATTCAGAATCTACATGCAAATCACAGTGTTAACCATGTTAACTGATTGTGGTGTGAGTTCCCTGAGATCCACCTCCATCATCACTCTGTGATGATGCATTGGGCATGTGTATATATCCCCTGAATCCAAGTTACAGCAACAACAATGAAGAGAACAGGGAAAAGTAGAATAACATAACATAAAATAAAAAACATAAAAGGAAACACAGAAAAGTAAAAGCAAAAACCAAACCAAAAAAACAAACATACACGCGCACATGCACACACACACACAAATGTCCAACACAAAATGAAGCAACAAGAAAAAAAAGAATTCAAATTGAACCCTCACATATACATTCACATATACATTAAACTAAAAAATGAGAAGAACAAACAAAAAACTAAAAATGAACACTCATTCATATACACACATAAACAGAAATCAAAAAATGAAAGAAGAAAGAAGAAAGAACAAAGGATGGGAGAAAATACAGATTGAACTGTCACAGACACATTCATGCACAAAAGAAAAGAAAATAAAAACAAACAACAAAAAAGAACCTGTCCTCTTGTGGCAGGTTCTGCAATTGTTCCTCTCTGCTGCTCACAGGTACTGAAGGGTGCAGGAAGTGACCAGAGGGGTGGCTCCCAAAATAGCGCCGACAAACAGGACAACAAAGGTCCTGAGTCCCGGCCTCTGTGAGCACAATTCCCCCTGCATGTGAATTTCAAACCTTCCCGCTCACAAATTTCAAATTTGCAAGCCTCCAATCAGTAGCCAGCTTTGTTATGCGTCCAATAGGACAATAACACAGTGTTGGCCCCACCCTGCTCCCATGCAGCTCCTCCAATAGGAACATAGCACGGCCCCTTCCAGTCCCTGTCAGGCTAATAAATAAAGCACTCTCCCTGCAACTCTCTCTCTCTCAGTCTCTCTTTCTCTCTCTCTGTCACTCTCTCCCTCTCTGCAGCTCTCTCCCCACCTCTCTCCCACTTCCTCTCTCTCTCT
>NW_007120948.1:125324-149807 GCF_000164805.1 Carlito syrichta
CCTGTAGGCAGGATCCCCGACCCGGCGCCAGTGGCCACTCCAGCCCTCCTGGACCTTCGCCACCATTTTGAATGCGTGAACTGCATCCACCAGCAACCATTGGATAGGTGAGTTCCCCAGACACGGAAGCCTGAAACTTGCCCAGGATCCCTGGAGATAACTGGCCGTTGATCATCCAGCAGCCCCTCCGGCCCCAGGGCGAGGGGGAACACACCCTGCCTCGGCCCTCATGGCCACAGCAGACCCTAAAGGCTTCCTCTTCTCTTTCATCTCTCTGAACCGTTAAAACTCCTGTGGCTACTGGGCTGCAGCGGGCCCCAGGGGTCCCATGTCTGCTAACCCACAGCAGCCTCTGTAAAATTCTCTCTCTTCCCCCCTCAAGGAATCCCACGGCTGTCAGGCTGCAGCAGACCTCAGGGGTCCCACGTCTGCTGGCCCACAGTGGATTCTGAAGGACTCCCATATCTGTCAGGTAACAGGGAGCCTCAGAGGCTCCATGTTTGTTGCTCCACTGTAAGCCCTATTCGACCGGCAGGAATCTCGAACACTCTCCCACCCGCCTCCCAGTCAAGTGCTTTCCGTCTGCTCAAAAATTCTTGCGCAAGGTGCCTTGACACCCTCGGTTCTCCAGGAGGATCCTGGTTGTGCCAAACCCCTGTGATGACAGGTTTTGCCACAGCCACACTTCTTGGACAGCCGACTCTTCGGGGGATGCCCTGTTTAGTCTACCTGTCCCACCATGGGAGGCTCATCATCCCTGCCGGCCGATTCCCCTCTTAAATGCCTCTTAAACAATCTCACTATCCTTTCTCTGTCCCCTGATATTAAACCCAAATGCCTAATTCACCTCTGCACACAGGACTGGCCTACATATCCCTTAGACAATCAAAATCAGTGACCCCCTCAGGGATCCCTCAATCCTGATATTATTCGGGACTTATATAATTTCTGTGAGTGTTCAAAATGGTGGGTAGAGATCCCCTATATTCAGTCCTTTTCTCTCCTCTGTGAACATCCTTGCCTGTGTCTCAATTGTAACCCTTCTAACTTCCACTCTCAACTCATGCTAACATCTACTGCTTCTCCTACAACTTCTCTTTCTCCCATTGTTCCACGCATGTGTGAGCCTCCTCCTCTAAGTTTCCCTTCCCCCACTACAGACCCTACAAGTTCCATTTCTGCTCCCTCCTCCTCCGTCTCAGATTTCAATCCTGCAGATGAGCCCCCCCTTACATGCAACCTCAACAGCCTCAGGCTCCCCCGCCCCCACCCTCCTCTACTCCGGCAGCTCAATCCCTATATCCTCCCCTTCCAACCATTCCCCAGTGTAGCCCTCCGGTAACCCGATCCAAGTCCGCACCAGTTGTCCTAGCAGTTTACTAATATTGATTTAAACTCTATAAAGGGACAAACTCTTTTGGCTACATGTTTTATCTCCCAGTCAGCACCAGGTATTAGACGCAAACTCCAAAAATTAACAATGGACCCACAAACCCCTCAATTAGAGCTATTGGACACGGCCTCTAAAATCTTTAGCAACCAAAAGGAGGAAAGAATACAGGACCACCAACCTAAGCAGGAAACACTTCAGCTTTTATCTACCACTTTAGCAGAAAAAGCCACCACTGATAATCTTCCACCCCAGATGGTCAATAGCAGAAGGGGTACACAACCCCCTTCCCAGGTTTGTTTCCGATGCCGTCAAAATGGGAATATGGCCAAAGGCTGTCAAGCCCTGCCCACCAGCAAAATCCTGTCCCAAATGCAAATAGCATGGACATTGGGCTCATGATTGCCTCATTCGCCTAGCCAGAGGAGAGCACATGGCCCAGAGGCTTGCTGCAATTGAGGGACACCAGGCATCTTACATGATCTCAAAAGGGGATCTCTTGGTCTTGCTCCAGTCAGATTGACTTGCCCCTAACTTGGTAGCCCCAAAGTCTTTGTAACAAACTATTAAACCAACTGAGCCTAGGGTGGAAATATCAGTAGCTGATGGGATTATATCATTTGTTATTAATACGGGGTCTACATGCTCAGTTCTACTTAAATTTCCTGGTCCACTCCTTCCTTCACCCCTTTTCGTTGTGGGGGTACAGGGCATTATATCCAGGCCCCTCACTGTGCCATTACTTCCATGTGTTCTGGGAAATAAAATATTTCAACACTCTCTCCTTATTATGCCAACATGTCCAGTTCCATTATTAAAAGGGGACATTATGACAAAAGTTAAAACTCATATTATTCTTTACCCTGAGCCATCACCACTGTGCTTCTTGGGTGCCTTTTGTATAGCTTTAAATTTCCCTAATAGTTTCACGTTGGATCCTATCTAAGCCCTTCCACTGCATATAAACTTATTGCTTTGGTTAAAACTCTAAGGTTAGGAAAAATGTAAAGAAAGTTGTTGGTGTAAGGTATGTTTTTAGTAAGAAAGGATAAAGAAAAGATAAATAATTGTATAGGAAAGAATATTGTATGGTACATTTTTGTTCTATAATAGAATGGCTGGTTAAAGAAAGTATAGAACAAAAATAGAAGGTTTAAGCATGTCAAAAAATGGTATGAGCATGTCGAAAAATGGTATAAGTATATCGAGCATGGTAGGTGAAAGTTTGTGAAAAGAAGTAAAAGAAATTCTGTAAACACTCGAGGCTACAAAAAAGGTTTAATTAGCCCTCCCCCCCACTGTCTTTGTTACAAAAGAGCGAGGTTTTCTTTTCAAAATCGTTGGACTATCATTTTGGCTAAATAAGTAAATTTTACAATAACTACTGTGATTTTGTGTTATAACATGCTTTTAAAAATTTTGCTACTTAAACTCTTCAAGTTCTTAATTCAGTCTCTAGGGTGAGATAAGCAGCAAGCTCCAAAAACCACACCTACCCCACTCCCTTCTAAATTGCCTAAAGGCCAGGTAAATTAATTTCACTAACAACATTGCCAAATTGCTAACAAACTTTAAAATCTCCTTCCAGGCACAAGGATTACTATCCAACATAGGATGAGTGACAAAATAACCTGGACTTCACTCTCTAGCACATCAATTGTTATAAAAGTATATCAGCACTTAACTTTTCTTTTAGATATGCTCTTTTCCAGGTTTTCTGTCTACCTCCACAGTCTGCTCCAGGACAGCTGGTTACTACCGTTCCCGTGCTCATTAGAAGACTGGCCAGAACGAGTCACTGGTCTACACTTACAAGGAACCTTCATGGAACTCTCACCTGTGGAAATCTACACCTTCAGCATCTACCTTTGGGCCCTGCTCTGGCTGGTTCTGCACCCTTCCACCACCTTACCCCCACAATGACCCCGACCAGCAGGAAGTAGCCAGAAAGAGTAATGACGCCCCTCCCCCCAAAAAACAGAAAAGGTGGGAATGAAGGGTGCAGGAAGTGACCAAAGGGGTGGTTCCCAAAATGGTGCCGACACACCAGACAACAAAGGCCCTAGGTGCTGGCTTCTGTGAGCACAATTCCCTGCGTGTGCAAATTTCAAACCTTCCCGTACGTGAATTTCAAACCTGCAAGCCTCCAATCCATAGCCAGCTTTGTTATGCATCCAATAGGACTATAACACGGTGTTGGCCCCACCCTGCTCCCATGCAGCTCCTCCAATAGGAACATAGCACGGCCCCTTCCGGCCCCTGTCAGGCTGATAAATATAGCCCTCTCCCCGCAACTCGCTCACTCTCGGTCTCTCTTTCTCTCTCTCTGTCACTCTCTCCCTCTGTGCAGCTCTCTCCCCACCTCTCTCCCACTTCCTCTCTCTCTTACTCTCTCTTTCTCTCTCTCTTTTTCTTTTTTCCTATTACAGATCCCCTCTGTAACAGCCGCTTTAATAAATCTCTTGGTCCTGGCTGGCTGTGGAGTCATTACTGGCGCCAAACTTCTTTCAGGTACACCCCTGTGCTATCTCCTGCCGAGCTCAGCCTCATTCACAATCTCCTCAGCCACCAGCCTGGGGAAGAAGGAGAAGGCAGTGAGGATGGGTGGGGCTTCAGTCCTTCCTTGTCACTCTCCTATGATCAGGGGCATCCTTTCTAGTGGGCTGGGGCAGGCTTGTCTCTTCCCCAGGTACTGGTGGGGAAGGGTTCCCTAACCAGGCTTATCCTGGAGTAGAATCCTCTTATTGTGTCTGATGACCAGGCTCCTCTTGGGTTTGTACCTCTCAATTGTCTCCTAGCCTTGTGGGTCTAATGTTCAGAAGATCGCTGGGGAAGAGGGGGTTGGGTCAGCCTCGGACTCACTGTTGATCTCTTCAGGGTCTTCCTTTTCCTTTTCTGGTCACATCCTTTGTTCCACGGCTAAATCAGGGCAGGTGGTGGGCCACCTGATACTCAACACACGTCTTGTCCCTCTGGAGTTTGTGCTTTTGGGATAGTACCTCTGGGTTACGATCAGCCCCTGAGTAATCTGCTGGTCACAGCGATTGAGTTTGTTGCTTCATAGTGAGCAAGCTGGAACACTTTCTTGCCCAGTTTTCAAGACGGTCGCAGGGTGCCTCTTTGGTCTTCTCCAGTGGGGCTCTGCCTCGGGGTTCCCTCGCTGTGCTCCCTCCACAGCCCTTGCTGCCAGTGTCTGGCCAGGTGCTGCAGTGGTGAGACAGAGCCTGGAGCTTGTAGTCACTCCTGGCAGCTACTTCCCACGAAGGCTTTGTTGATTAAAAAAAAAAAAAAAGGCGCTCAGTTTCTGCAGCCGGGGAAACACTAGGATCCAAGCATAGCAGCTGCAGTACCAGCCACTTTATCAGGAGAGCACTGGCCATTTGCTCCCAAGTCCCCACTCAGTCATCCACTCGCAAACCCATTTACTCACAGACATGTATGCAAAGTTTCCCATACTCTCACTCACTCACATTGGGACTTACATAGTCCCAATGCCACCATCTTCCTCTCTTAAATTTATTTTATGTGTACAAAATGTGTGTGTGTGAGAGAGAGAGAGATTATCTTCTTGCTCTCTTTTCTCTAGACAACTCTGAATAATATGAGCAGATTTTAAGCAAGTATAAAGAATAATGTAATTTGGATATATAAATAAAGAGAAAAAGATGAAATGTTTCTGTGATAACTTCAGAAGGGAGCTTAAGTATGTGTGTGTATATATATACACACACACACAAACTTCTAAAAGTGAAGTTTGTGAATAAACTTATTTTGTTGGAATTACTTGATAATGACTTTATTATTACAACTAGAAATTCCATTTTGGTCAATACATCTTATTTTTTTCATGATGCAATTGTAAAAGGTCAGCTTCTGTAGTATTTTGTAGGCATTGTGTGGAAATAATGAATAAGGATTATTAAATGAGAACACTTAGTATTTAATTCTAAATGATATTTATTTCCATTATAATCATGCAATGGGATTAATGATCTACTTATAAAGCCATGCTACTTTTCTCTACTTAGCAGTATAGTGAAATAATTCTGTAAGAGACAAAGCAAAGCAATAACATGAAAGTTCATATCTTGAGTTAAAACTAATTCTTTATCTAACAAGTCAGGTTACTGACACATATTTTATTAAAATATTCTGACCTATAAGTACCAACATAATTTTGTGGTTTAAATAATCAAAGCCAGAAATTTTACTACAATTGAGTTAGTAATTTTTAATTTAGTTAAGTGCTAAGTATTTATTAGAAATAAAAATAAACTAGTAATACAAATAAGTCATCTCAAAAATTTTTCATTATGTGTTACTTTCTTCAAAGGACATTCACATCATTTTTGGAAAACCAAAAGTTTAACATTCTCTCAGCAGCAACAATTTAAAATTTATTAATGATAAAATGAATTTAATTTTATAGTTATTGGAATTTGTTATAAATAATCCATTGATGTCAATCTTTAAATGAGAATAGGAAACAAAATTCAGTACGTAGAAATAAAATAGAAATACACTGAACAATTATCAACTAAATATATCAATTAAAAGCAAAATTAAGAGGATTCAATTAAAATCAAAATCTAAGTATTTTTTATTTTGACAAAGAGAAAGAGAAATAACTGGAGTTATAAAAATATATTCAAATAGTAGGTATAAGGTAATCCCAATAATGAAAGTCAAAAACATAATTGTAGGTACAAGCTTAACCATACCAATAATTACATTAAATGCTTGCAAGACAAACTCACCAATTTAAAAGCAGAGACTTTCAGAATGTGCACAAATATTCAATTATATAGTAACTAAAAGGATATACTGTCAATATTAAAAAAAGACAGTTTATAGTAAATAGATAGAGTTTTGGTATCACTCTGGCTAAGTAAATATCCTATCATTCATCCCTCCTGCCTTTTAAAACTGTACGAGCACACTCAGAACAAAATAAAAAATACAAGTAGCTAAAGACTGAAAAGTAACTAAAGGCAGTATGATTGAGAGAGGGTCAAACTTGTGGAAGTAGTGCATGAATAAGTTTTGTTTTGGTTTGTTTTGTTTTTTTCATGGCTTTGCTTAGGGACAAGCTCAGAACTGACGTAGCTAATATTTGGATAAAGAAGCCCTAGGACAGAAGAGCTTTTCCACTCAATATGACAAAGATGTCAGTATAACTCAAATTTATCTATGGATTTTATTAAATCCTAATAAACCTTTGCCAACTTATTTTGTTTTGTTTTTATCAAACAGAACAAAATTCCTTCTAACATTTGTATAAAGACACAAATGGCCAAGAAAAACCAAAACACGAAGAACAAAAACATGGGAGGAAACCCTGGATTTCTGACTTTGATTGAGTGACAAGATCCAGATTTATTTTCCTGCCTGAAACAACTAAACTACAGACAAGTTATAGTAAATGATATTTTTCAAGACACAAGACATCAGGCAACAACGATTAGTGATCCTGGAGGTAGTAGAAATAAATGAAGTAACATATACAGTCGCCTCAGTTTACTAATGTGAGAGAATTTTCAGACTAAGGAGTGGGGAGGGGATATTCAGGCTTAATCCAGCACTCTCCCTGAGGAAGTGGGTATCTAGAGAGGCAAGCTGCAATAATGTACATGACAGATTCTTGAATATAAAAGAGCTTCACAGAGGAGGAAGTATGAACACCTAAAAAGGATTCATCTTAAATGTTCAGTTGAACAATGATGAGTGTACCTGTGTGAGAAAAAAAATTCAAGACGTGGGACAAAAACTTCTGAAAGCAAAAGGTGAATAATCCCAAAAGTACCTATAGAGCCAGGAATACTGTCTATTCCCACCCGTCAGACTAAAAACAATTCAAAATTCAGGCATCAGGGAGAATATCAAGAAGTATCTTATTCTAGCAGTGAAAACAAAAAGCTCTAGATTATATGATATTCTGTTCTTGTCCAAAATCCTTAAGAGGAAGATTTTAAAAAAATCAAATTTTTCCTTGTAGCTAAAAACATCCCTGAACAAAGCTCAAGAGAATCTAAAAGGAAAAAAAAATAATCCAGCACCTGATAAAATAAACTTTATATTACCTGGCATGCAATAAAAATTACCAGTCATTCAAAGAGAAAGGGAAAAACCACTCACTGAGCAGAAGCATCAATATTAGACACCAATGATATAATTAGGAGAAAAAGACTTTAAATAGTACTCAAACTGTATTCTGTATAATTAAAAAGCTAGAGGATAAACTGAACACATTAGAGAGATAAAACATACAAAAGGTCTGATCCAATTTCTTAGAGGAAATTTTATAGTCAGTAAAAATTTGTCATTTAAAATTAGTTACATTAACCTTGCAGACAAAACAACTGACTTGTGAATCTGAAGACATAACAATACAAAGTAGCCAAAATTAAATAAAGAATACAAGATAATAAAAGTAAATGAAGCATGAGTGAACTCTAAGTCTACGCGAAGCAGTCTAATATACATATACTTGGAGTCCCTGAAAGAAAGAAGAGATAAAGACACAGAAACCTATTTGCAGAAATATTGGCACAAAATTTTCCAAAGTAGATAATTTTTAAAATAACTTTCCTTTAATTGTCATGACTAAAAGCACAAGAAACACACAAAAACTAATAATACATAGAGGAACCTGATCATCTAATTGTTTAAAAGTAGTTCTAAAAGAGAAAAATGATGAAAATAAAAAAAAAAAAAAGAGAAAAGCAGCCAGAGAAAGAAGACCTTATGTATTAAGGAAGAAAAATAAAAATGACAGCAGATTTCTCATCTGAAGTAATATAAACAAGACAGTGATGCAACAAATATATTATACTCTGCATACACACATATGCACACACACACGTATGAAATTCTGTCAACCTAGGATTCTATATTAAGAGAAAATATATTTTAATATGAAGGTGAAATAATTCTCAAACATACAAAGAAGAAAAATGTGTCACTCACAGACCTGAAGTACAAGAAATATAAAAAAAATCTTTCAAGCAGTAGGAAAATGACATCCAGTAGAAATATGCATCTACATCTTTAAAAATACTAGGATTGATACATACAAGAATAAATAAGCAAGATATTTTTCTTATTAAATCTTTCTAAAAGATAATTGACTTTAAATAAAAATAATAACAATATACATCAAAATTTACAACACATAAAGCATAAAAACCAGAATGTGATCAATAGAACTATATGTGAAATTATATATCACTTGAATATAGCCAACCTGTAAAATAAATTAAAAATATACTCAATAAATCATAATCACTCTTAGAATACCAAGTCAAAGAGTTATAGCTAATAGGCCAGGAAAGTAGATAAGTTGACACCATAAAAATATTAACCTAAAAAAGGAAGAAACAGAAGAAAAAGGGAGGGGGGGGAGGATACAGAGAACAGTGGGTCAAATAGAAAATAATAGTGAGATTATAGAGTTAAACCTAATAATCTCAAGAATCAAATTAAATGTCAACCAAGGGTCAGACAACTCTTTCTGTAAAGGACTGAATAGAAAATTTTAGGCTTTGCAAGCCATAGGGCAACAGCTCAACTCTACTGTTACAGCAAAGAAATAGCCAGAGACAATGTGTAACTGAGTGTCTGCTGACTAGATGTGGCCCACAGTTTGAATTTGCCTCACTGGCAATCATTTCTGATTCCCAGTCTACAATCTCCAACTAAAAGGCAGAGATTGTCAGTTTGAATAAATGAGCACGACTCTACTTTTTGCTGCCTAGGAAAAGTGCACTTTAACTATAAAGACACATATAGATTTAAAGTGGTGGAAAAGGATAAAATATACTAACGTGAGTCAAAAGAAAGCTGAGTTTGCTCAAATCAATAAGTACATTTTGCACTATAGTTCCAGAATAATCCTCAAACTTTTGTGTGTGACAACAAAATAATCTTCAAATTTTTGTATGTAGCCATAAAATTATCTTTATATTTCTCTTGCTTTTCTTGGGCCTCTCTTGTCAAGGAAAGAGTGGTTGAAGTGCAGGTGATTGAAGACATGCTCAGACTGCATTTCTTTGGCAAGGCAGTGTTCTAAAGTGATTGTGGTGGTCTAGGAGACAAAACACATGATTCGCAAAAGCCACAATGCGGAATCAACCTATGTCCATCAGAGAATGAATGGATAAAGAAATTGTAGCATATATGCACAAAGAAATACTATTCTGTCTTGGAAAAGAAAGAAATTATTTTATTTGCAACAGCATGAATGAATCCGGAGTACAATATGTTAGGTGAAATACGTCAGCACAGAAAGATGAACATCATGTTATCTTACTTATATGTGGAATCTAAAAAAGTTGAATTCATAGAAGCAGAGAGTATAGAATGATGGTTACCAGAGGTTGGCATAGGTTAAAAGGGGGGCGGTATTAGGAAGATGTTGGTCAAAGGATTGAAAATTTCAGTTAGGAAGAATAAGTTCAAGAGATCTATTGTACAACATGATGACTGCAATTAATAAGAATATATTCTTTAAAATTGCTAAGAAAAAGATTTTAAATGTTCTCACCACAAAAAATAGTATGTGAGGTAAGGCATATGTTAATTTAGTCAATTCAGAAATCCTATGATGTGTACATATTTCAAAACATCATGTTGTATACCATAAATATATGCAATTTTATTTGTCAAAAAATAAATACATAACAATAAATGAGAGGAGCCACATACATTGCCCTTTTGTGTTTTTTTTTTTTTTTTTCTTTTCTAAATTAACTTATTTAACACTTGCTTCAATATACTGAGGCATCTGGAATATCTGGAAACATCAAGTCTAGAAGTGAAGTTTGCCCATTGGAGATGTGAGACTCTTTTTACTAGATGAACTCTTAACAAACAAACAAAATCAGCTCTTAAGATGGTGTGTCAGTTTTTCAACTTTTTTGCTGCCTTTGTAACTGATCATTTTCCATTTGCTTTTACTGCTTTCCTTCTCCTACATTTATCATGTTAATTTTGTTATTCTGTTTTAAGTTGCTTAAAAAACTTGATTCTGAGTATTAAAATTCATACTTTTCATAATTTAAAAACTTAAATTTTATATTGCATATATTTTGACAAGTTTTGTTTTCAACTTTGTTGTTTTCTAAATACGTAGTCTGCAATTGAAACTGGTCCTGTAATATCAACAATGTATTTAGATGATTGTTTTCATTTAATTTCCAAATGTTTTTTGCTGTGATTTTTGTGAGGATTACTTGAAATTTTATTATTCATTGCTAATTCATTTTATTGTGGTCACAGAATATAACAAAAATCAAATTTTTAAAATTTATTGTTGCTTGATATGTTCTTTGATTTATAAAACAATTTTATAAAATTTCAAACACACTCAAAACAAAACATATTTTAGGGAAAGTAAAATGAAATATGTGAACACAGCACACAATAAATACTCAAATATTTCTTATTGTTGTACTATAATGTCATTTAAATTGTTATGCTTTCACTTATTGTAATCAATGTCAAAGATTGCAAATATACATCACTAATCATAAATTGTATGTTACAGCAAAATTACAGACAAAAAGTTGTTTCATGTACATGTCTATGATACAAAAAAGCTACGTCATTTTTAAAATTATGTGTGTGTGTGTTACATTGTCTCATCATAATTTTTGCTGTTGATTCTTCCTTTATTACATATAATTTAAATTTTTAATATTATTGACCATATGTTTTATGATCATGTAGTTTTTTATTCACTATTCAATTAATATATATTGACTACTGTGAACAGGACTCTGGGAGCCCCATAGATAGAGTTGGCCAAGACAAAAAATGTTTTTGCATTCAATATATCATCTAGTCAGGAAATTAGAAATAAACATTAGCATACATGAGTGTGTGTGTGTGTGTGTGTGTGTGTGTGTGTGTGTGTGTGTGTATTTGCATATATCGAATGTATATGATGTCTTTGCATGTGTCTGAATATATTGACTTAAACACATACATATGTATGTAAATGCATATATTATGGACATAATATTTATTATTTATGAAATATCACATAGTACCTGTCAGTACATATTTGCTTAGAAATGTATAAGACAAGGTAAAGGACTTGAAGACCCTTTGGATGAAAGAAGGACCTCTCTGAATAGGTGACATTTGAGTGAAATTCTGAATGGAAGAAAGAAGTCAATCCTGACAAAAGCTGGGCATGAGTATGTCTGACAAAGAAAGTAGTGCACACAAAATCCCTGGAATGAGAATGAGCTTGCAGTGTAAGAAGAAAAGCAAGGTCAGTGTAACTGTGACAATCAGTAAAGTAGCAGGAGACTGCCAGAGAGTGGTATTATAAAGATTAATGAGTTTTAAAACTCATCATGGTAATAATCAAAGCAAAGAGAATCGTTTGAAAGGTATATTGAATTTGTCAGTGTTGGAGATGATATGTTCTTGGATTAGGTGGTAGCAGTGGGCATGGTGCAGAGTGGTTAGACATGGGATATATTTTCAACATAAACCTGACATCTCTTGTGGACTAACTGCACAAATAATATAGAAATCATGGTGAAACTGAGGATTGTAGTCTGAGCTACAGAAGCAAAAGTGATGGCATTTTGTTGTGTCTTGTTTTGAGATGAAGAACAACAGCAAAGAAATACATACGTGGCCAGAGGCAAGATTTCTTTTTTCTTTTTAACTTTTGAATTTTTTGTTTTAAAGTTGTGGGGTACAATTCAGGGTTAGGTATGCAAATAGTCATTATGCAGGTACCCTTGTCGATGAGGTTTGCCTCCCCTTCCTCAGGCAGATTCCATCTACTGTCAGTCCCACCTCCCAGCTCTCCCACCCCACCCCCTGCAGTTTCCCACTACTGTCAATCCTTTTCTTATAGTATTATGATAGTTGTTCAGTCTGCTTATGAGTGAGAACATGTGATACTCATTTCTTTGTTTCTCTGAAAGATCACTCAGTATTAGAGACTCTAAGTCCATCCAGGTTGCTGCAAAGTTCATGATTTTGTCCTTCTTTATGGCTGCATAATATTCCATTGTGCATATGTACCACATTTTTTTATCCAGTCCTCTTTTTGATGGGCAGCACGGTTGGTTCTATGTTCTTCCTATTGTGAACAAGGCTCCAATAAACATACGTGTGCAGGTATCTTTTTTATAGAGTGATTCAAGTTCTTCTGGGTATATTCCCAATAAGGGGATTGCAGGGTCATATGGAAGGTTGATTTTTAGAACTTTTAGGAATCGCCACACTGTTTTCCACAGAGGTTTTACTAGTTTACACTCCCACCAACAGTGTAGAAGTGTTACATTTTCGCCACTTCCTCTCCAGCATCTGTTGTTTTTTGATTTATTGACAATGGCCATCCTGACTGGAGTTAGGTAGTATCTCAGTGTAGTTTTAATTTGTATTTCCCTGATGACTAATGAGGTTAAACATATTTTCATGTATCTGTTGGCTGCTCATATGTCTTCTTTTGAGAATTGTCTATTCATATCTTTTGCCCACATTTTTTTTTTTTTTTGAGTAGGAGTCTCACTCTATTGCCCAGACTGGAGTGCAGTGACAGCTTCCGGCCACAGCAGCCTCGACCTGCTGGGCTCTGGCCATCCTTCCGCCTCAGCCTTCCAAGTAGTTGGAACTACTACAGGCGCGCGCTACCATGCCCGGCTAGCTAGTTTTTGATTTATTGTAGAGATAAAATCTCGCCAAGTTGCCCGGGTGGGTCTCGAACCCACGGGTTCAGACAATACTTTGTAATGGGGCTGTTTGTTTTTTTATTTCAGCACGTTTGAGTTCCTTGTAGATCCTAGATGTTAGGTCTTTGTCAGACATACAGTTGGCAAATATTTTTTCCCAATCTGTGGGCTCTCTCTCTGCTCTCTTGATGGTTTCTTTGACTTTGCAGAAGTTTTTTAGTTTGATAAGGTCTATCATATCCCACTTGTCTATCATACCTCTTATGGCATGGACACTTGGGGTTTTGATCAGGAATTGGTTGCCAGTTCTAATTTCTATAAGGGTGTCTCCTGCATTTTCTAAGGTTCTTAGAGTTTGAGGTTTTATGTTTATATCTCTGATCCATTTAGAGTTAATTTTTGTGTATGGTGATATGTAGGGATCCTGTTTCAATCTTCTTCACGTGGTCAGCCAGTTTTTCCAGCACCATTCACTGAAGGGGATCTCCTCTCTCCAGTGGTTGGTGGTGGAGGCTTTGTTGAAGATGAGTTGGTTGAGAAATTGAGGTTTTGTTTCTGGAATCTCTATCCTGTTCCATTGGTCTATATGCCTGGTTCTTGTACCAATAACAGACTGTTTTGATTACTGTAGCTTTATATATACATAGAAGTGTGATACCTCCTGCTCTTTTGTTTTTATTTTTTTCCCTGAGGATTGTTTTGAAAATTTGTGGTAGTTTATGTTTCCATATGAATTCCTGTATTGCCATTTCCAGGTCTTAGAAGGCTGCTGCTGGTAATTTTATGGGTTTTGTGTTAAATCTGTAGATTGCCTTAGGTAGAATGGACATGTTAACAATGTTGATTCTTCCAATCCATGAGCATGGAATATTTTTCCACTTGTTTGTGTCATCTTTGATTTCCTTGAACCGTGGTTCGATATGGGATATATTTTCAACATAAACCTGACATCTCTTGTGGAGTAACTGTACTTGTAATATAGAAACCATAGTGAAACTATGGATTGCAGTCTGAGCTACCGAAGCAATTGTGATGGCATTTCTGTTTTGTTTTGAGATGAAGAACAACAGCAGAGAAATATATACATGGCCAGAGTCAAGATTTCTTTTAAAAAAAATTCTGACGTTTAGGTTGAGATACATTAAAAAACAAAAAATTGGGGGTCTCACTCTGTTGCCCAGGCTGAAGTGCAGTGGTACAATCATGGCACACCACAGCCTCGACCTCCTGGGCTCAGACTCTCCTACCACCTCAGCCTCTCAGTAGTTGGGACTGCCGACATGAGCCATGACACTAAGCTACTTTTTAAAAGATTTTTGTAGGACGAAGTCTTGCCATGTTGCTCAGGCCCATCTCAAACTTCTGGGTTCAAGCATTCCACCTGCCTTGGCCTCTCAAAGTGCTTGGATTACAGGCATGAACTACCAAACCTGGCCTGAGATATTATATATATGCCACGTAGGCAGGAGAGAGATGACTTTCAAGTGAAGGGAGAGGACAGGATTGTGATGTGAATTGGGGAATCCATAGGATGTGAATGGGATTGAAAGATATAGGATCTGATGAGATTGCCAAGGGAAATAGTGTAGATGGTGGAGAAGAGAAGTACAAAGACAAAGGCTCAACAATGACTGGGTAGAAGAGGCACAAAAGAAACTTAGATAAAGAGGTCAGTGAGATAGAAAAAAGTCCAGAGAAGTATTGCCCAACTTCAGAATTACTTCAACCAGGGACGTAATGTGCCAAGCATGATGGAGGGCTTGAGTAAGTTTAAAATAGAGAATTGAGCATCATATTGGGCAAAATGGAGGTCTTAATAACCTTCACATGAACTGTTACAGTGTAGCAGTAGGAAGAAAGGGCTATATGGAGAGAGGTAGAAACATGGCAAGTGCAGAAATAGAATGACAAACCTTCCAAGAATGTAAATGAGAGTGGAGAAATTGGGAGATGGAAGTTTCAAGTCTGGTATCATGGCAAAACATGAATTTTTAGGAACACTAGCACCTACTTCTTGAGGCATAGTTGGTATCAGCGAAAGGTAGATGAGTTCCCCAGGGATCTCTCTCTCTCATAGCCATATAAATGGACAAATGCATAACATGACCTGATCTGGAGTTGTGGAGAGTCAGAGTCATTGAGTCAGGAAATGGGTTTTAGATGGTCAGGAAGTGGTATAGTAGTGACTAGGTACTAGGTAGGAGAAGCAGGGAGCCAGGCTGAAACTGAGGTGGCAAGATGAGGATGAGCATGGCAGCAGCAGCAAAGAGCCATATCAGAAGGCACCAGCATGGGCCTACAGGCCTGGTAAGGGGGGATTTCCCCTGGATAGCACTACTGTGGAGATACAAACCTTGGGATAAGGGCGTTGTGAGAAACTGAGCCTGGGACTTGTACACCAAGCCAAAATCTCTGGGGAGGAGAGATGACACAAGATTGAGGGATATTGAGGAAAATAAAAGCTAACCCTCTATGGAGGAATGACTTCCAAAGTTGGCATCACTGATTTTTTCACAGATAAATTCATGAAATGAAGACTAGATATAGGAAAAGACAAGTTGCTATGATTTAAAAAACCATTATTTTTGTGTATTTTGAGAATAAGATGACAATAGGTTATGGTTATACAGAAGCTGAAATATATATATGTATGTGAAACAGGAAAGACAATCATATTGAGAAAACATGAGGAAAAGAAAGAAGAGGATTAGGAGAGGAGGAAGAGAAAGGGGAAGGAAGATGAGAGAGGAAAAGAGGAGGAGGAGAGTTGGAGAGGAGAGCAGGGAAGGGGTGAGAGAGACCACTCACACTTAAGTTGTGAGAAGTTTTTAATACTGGATCACAGATGCATGCAATCAACTCTGAGAGATTGCTGTATGCGTACTGCTACTCTTAACCTTCAATTTAGTTGAAATCTGTATCTATATTACTATAAGCCAATAGATTTCAACTAATTTCTTTTTTTCCTAACTGTGCTGACAAAGGTAAATGAATATTTGTTTGTGTTTTATTTTTTGAAATAAATTAAGATCTATTATTAAGTAGATTGATTCTAGGCTCCGGTCCCATGTTGATTATTTCAAAATTTTAATCACCCATTAAGTCATTAAGGTGATTGTTTTGCCGAAGGGTGATGATGTAATTAATGATTTAAGTGGGTTTCATCAATTATAATCAGGAAGTCAATTTCTAATTCTCTCAAAATGCAAATCAAATTCTCATGTCCTATATGATGATGAAAAATAGTGTTCCCTTAGAAGTGGATGTGAATGCACTACTTCCTTTAAAAGCAGGTCATGATACAAGCAGTAACACAGTTTTTATGTGGAGAATGTTTGTAGAATTGATTGAAGACATATCAATGTTAAGATAATTTCTGGAATATTCTATGGTGTGTTTCCTGAGGAAAATCTATCACCATGGTGGTACAGCCTTACAGGCAACTGACTGTAATAATTAGTTTACCATATTGTTACATGATGACATGTTATTCCTATGTCAGATTAATATTTTGAATAGTTTCATGAATATAAAAAAGATGAAATATATTCTAAGGACTTAGCACTCTATATTTATTCTTTTATAGGTGTCCATAGTCACACAAATATCTTTAATATATACAAAAGATTCATAGCTGACAGTGAAAAATTATTGATTGACACATGGACAGACATTTAAATATGCTTTGCGAATATCTCTCAATATTCCTTTCCTATTACTCATGAAAGCATTGAGTCTCCAATTTTTTAAAGCTGTGGAATATCAGGTCTCAATCCTCTAGGTTAATAATGGATATGACAGTTTTTCTTTAAGAGGTTTGGAAATAAATACCTTTTGTTGACCAGTTAATGCTATCTTAAGTTTGATTCATTTCAAAACTGAGACTGTTTCATGAAGATATGTAATTTTTTTCATTTTAGCAAGAAGACATTTACTTTTAAGAAAGAATAAAATAAAAACCTAACATTTACAGATAAGAGGAATATATACTGATAAAAAATAGAATGAGATACATATGTTGTTAGAAAGTGCCAAAGAAGAGGAAAATCTAGGCAATAGCATTACCCGATCATAGAAAAGAGATGTACAGCATAATCAACCTCTTAGGGGTTAGGTGCAATAGAATAATCATAATAATACCCTTTAATTCTTTGCTGAGTCCTTATCACGCATCAGTCACTGGCTATGCATCTTCTATGAATTAATTTACTTAAGCCAGGGTTTTCGACCTCAGCATTACCAACAATTAAGGCCAGATTATTTGTTGCAGGAGATTGTTCTGTGTATTATAGAATGTTTAGCTGTATGTACGCTTAACCTCCACCCAGGAGATGCCAACAGAGATCTCACCTCATATGTAACAACCAAAAATATCTACAGACTGACATAATCTTCCTGGGGAACAAAATTTGTTCCCTGTTTGAGATCCTCTGAGTTAAGCCCTAAACCAGCTTTTATCATGATTTCCATATAACTTTAAACAAGATGGAGATAAAAATACAGGAGGTGGCAAAAAAATGTATGCACATTTTAAGTATGACATTTTCTCAAAAGACAGCATTAATCAGGTGAATGCTAGCATCACCATGTAACAGGCAGGACAATCAAAGAAAATGGAAACAACACGATTGCGTGAATGTCATATTAAATTCAACTTCAAAAAGTAATATATAGATTACATCTCAAAAAAAGTGTATACTTTTTTTTGGCACCATCAAGATCATTCAGTCAATAATTGGAAACGTAGAATGAATCCAAGAACGTGGATGCCATGGCTCATGGTCTTAAGCACCACAGTGTATCTGTACTCTCATCCTCTTAAGGAAAAATAAGGATTTATAGAACTGATCAAGAAAATTAGCAAAGCCTGCCTTTAATCAAATGCTATTTTTTTATATTTCCTATACATGTCAAACTTATTCTGAGAAGGAAGAAATTAAAGTGACAGAATAATTTGAGGGGATATCACATTAGATGACCTGGATGGAGGTGTTGGACCAAGACTCAACAGGAGTTATGGATTTGGAAAAAGTCACCTTGTTAAACAGTAATTTTAAGCATGAGCATTCTCTAGATATTTATGACTTGTATATATTTTCCATTTTGGGGGGTGTACAAATAAGAAACAGAACAAAAATAGCATCAACAAAACATTCAAAATGTTCCAGTGTCCAAAGAGGTGGCCCAGTTACATTTGCTTACTTCACAAATTACATTATCTGGCTTTCCCATTATTCATTCTAAGACTGGGGCTGTGAAGATAATATAGATGGTGGTATAACTTGAACTTGTTGATTTTATAACAGTCTTTATTTTATGCCGGTTTCAAAAGCTGTTCATACACTTATGCTGACCATAATTCTTTCAGCTGAAGTAGTTACGAGACCCTGGGGTATTCTAAACGACTTGAAGCACTAGCTTTTAGTTTCTGATTGACATGCATGGAAAACATTAGGGGTGTTGGTTGGGCATAGTAGTGCATCTCCCACAAAAATATTCTGGAAAATCTGTTAACGAGGAGCTATAGTATCAATTCACTTTGAGATGGGATGTGGCCAATTCTTGAGTAATTTGTGTTCTAAACAAAACAGACTTCCTGCATTCCCTTTCAATTTTGGGAATCTCTTTTAATTCCTATTAGTGTTGTCAGAATTCAGCATCTAGCTTTACTTCTCTGAAGCCCGTAACTTTGGCAATTATATTTGCAGTTATGAGACGAGTACATATTACATGTAACTGAAGCTAAATGTCAATCTATGCGATCAAACAACAAACTACTTTAGTTTCAGTCCATTTTCTTTTTTTGTAATCTAACAGTCAAGAGAACTAGGTCGTATTCCTAGTTCTACAATTAACTTCCTGGACCATCCTGAAAATGTGACTTGACTTCTTTAAAGTGCAGTGTCCGTATCCATACTATAGGAGTCTGTCAAATTTTAAATCTCTAAAAGGTAATATCTAATAATCAATAACTTTCTTCAGTGCAAAGCTTTACTCTGGTTTAATATCATTTCTGATTTTTTTTTTTAGAGGGAGTAGAACTGTATTTGGAGGAAGAGATGATCCCTACATGACATAGTGGAAAATACTGGTGAACATAACACTGAGTCATCAGTCTATCAATGTTGGAAAGTCCAACTTTATTTCTTCAGTTTTTTTGTTATCAGTATTTCAAGAACATTGTACTTTTACAGGTTTTTCCTTAAACTCTATAGTTGCAGTGTGAATCTTGCTATTAAATTACTCTACTTTCATTAGTTCAAAAGATGGACTTTGAAAGAAAGAATATAATCAAAGTTTACTGTAAATAGACCTGCCTGAAACCCTGGCCCAAAGTCAACCTGGAAATGAGGTCTGTCCATTACATAAAAATAAGCATTGAAAATGATCCAGTACTGCATTTAACATAGTCTTAAGTTTCTCTTAGTTGTGTCTAAGTTAATTTCATATTGTGACTTAACATTTCTGATTTTAGGGAGCAGTGTCTACCCTTAGGCTAAAACAGGAAAATTGATTGCTAAAGAAACTGAAGAATTTGTGGTGAGATGTCTAGCGTCCTTATGAAAATGTAGAACACAGGAAGGGCTACTGGGATATGTTTCTTGCCCACCAAACCTTCATTGAAGGTCAAAAGTCACATTCTACCAGAGGAATCCTGCTGGCTACCCATATTAAATGAGCAAATCTTTTCCACTAGTGCAACAGAGTTGTCGTCCCCTTAATCATGAGAGATGCATTCCAATGTGGATACCTGAAACTAAGGAGAGCACCAAATCCCATATATACTATTTTTTCCTTATACATATGTAAATACTTATGATAAAGCTTTATTTTAAAATTAAGCACAGTATGAAATTCACAATAACTAATATTAAAATAGAACAATTGTAATAATATGCCAACATTACTGCCATTGTGTTTTGGGACCATTCTTAAGTAAAATATGAGTTTCTTGAAAAAAGCACTGCAGAAACACCAAAATCAACTTGAGAACCAAGACAGCAACTCAGTGACTAATGAGCATATAGCCTAGATACAGTGGATATGCCGGATAAAGGAAGGATTCACATCCCAGGCAGGATGGAATAGAATTGCAAAAATTTTATCATGATACTCAGAATAGTGTGCAATTTAAAGGTTATGACTTGTTTATTTCTGGAACTTTCCATTTAGCATTTTTGGACCAGTGTTGACCACAGGTAACTAAAAGTGTTGCAAATAAAACTGCTGACAAGGGAGGAATATTGTAATTCAAGGATGCAAATTACAATGCAAGATAATATGCACTCAAGAAAGTATCACTCAGATTCTAAAAATAAAACAATTTTTCCATAGTTGCTATTCATACAATAGATATTAAAATTTTTAATACATATTTTTAAAGAAATAAACATTATAAATTGACATATGCTCTTCTGGATTTTTTCTGAAACGCCTTTCCTCCAGTGAAGTCATTGTTACCTGGATATTTCAACATATTTACTACCTCTCTTGCTTATCATTTCTCTACCCCTTAACCAGAATATGTTATCTAAGATGTAAGTGGTGATACTGAATGATATGTTATTAAAATTTAAATTGATTATTTTACAAGTGGTTGTGATCAATCAACAATTGTTTTTGGAAATTCACCCACATTTATACATATTGATCTAATTCAATAATTGCTTTCCTGTATAGCAATTCTATGTATGACTATACCTCAACTTAAATATTGTAGGATATTAGTGTTATTAAATATCGGAGGATTTCAGGATAATTCATGGCTTATTGGTTTAGCAGAGATTGCTGCTATGATCAATTTTGTTACTGGCTTTTAATCCAAATGTGACTCATTTAAGATACAAACATGAAAGCAATCTCCTTGGGTCCCCTCCCACTGTGGGAGCTTTTCTGTTTTCTCAATCAATCTTGTTTTAAAATAAAAAAATAAATAAAGTACAAACATGAAAGTGAATTTCTGATCATCAAGTATACACATTTTTAACTTCAATGTAAGTTTATAAATTGTTTCTAAAATGGTTGTAGCAGTTTACACTTCTTATGATAAAATAGTAAAGTTCTTTCTCTTTCTTTTCTTTGTCAATAATTGATGTTACCAGACTTCTTGAGAGTTTAGAGACTGAATTTCACCTTGATATCCCATATATTTGGATATTTAGGGTTTTCATGAATCTTAAATTGTATGGAATCAGGTAATGAAATTTCTATTTCTTTGTTTAGAAAAAAGCTATTTGAAATATTAACACAATAACTTGGAATTCTGGCAAAGAGTGTGTAAGAACAGAGGAGCCCTCCCATGGTTTGAACCATTCATAGAGTCTGGGGTCCTGGGAACACACTCCTTCTTAAAGGACCAGAACACGTGGAGACCTGAAAGACCTCCTCATTCCTTTAGACCTTGACTTTGGAAGAGAAAAATGAGAGAACGCCAGGTGGTGCCATCACCCTTTGGGAAGAGTCACTATCCGTTTACAGAAAGGCTGGTGTGGGTCATGCAAAACAAAACAAAACTCCACTTTTAACTTCTTTCCCAAAACTTTAAAAGCAAACTTATTTTTACCACATCTAGGTCTTCTGTATTTAATGCAGCTACAGACATATGAGAAGTTAGAATTCAAAAATTAGATGTTTTATAAATGTCCTTTTGCTAAAAAAATATTAAGAAATACCTCTGGAAATAAACTTTGGAGTTAGGATTACTAGACCACTTCTAGACATGACACCAGGAAATGTCAGAAAAGGTAAAGAAGAGGCTTTAAGAAGGAAGAGGAGATGGTCTCTATTCCAGACTGGTCAAATTTAAAAGGCATTTTCATATTATAACTATTGTTTTGTGTATATATTTATCCTCACAATTGCACATATAAAGGACAATTTTAAGTACTTTATAAAACATATATCTGATATCTAATATTTCTACATGTTCTGAAGTGACTGCTGTATACTAAAATAGAATGTAGTAAAAGTAACATTTGCAATTATCCTTTTGTTGAAATTTAAGCAAAATATTGTCTTTTGGATATGAATTTTTCCAGTGCAGACATTACATAAATGCATACAATATATCATTCACTTTATCCACATTCTCCCAGCTACTCTCTACTGGACTAGCTAACCTCACTTAAGTGCTCTCTCTCTCGACTGCTACTGCTGTAGCCAACCAAAGAAGCCTTACCAGAACCTGGCATTAATCTGGCAAGATGGTTTAGCAATCTCTGACCTGAACCTAGTGAGTCCCAGGGCTTAATTTATGACTCACTTTTAAACTGTTATACTTTCAGTAGAAATTAGACTTCCCCTCCATTTGGTCTATGGGTAGGTTTAGTAGGGGTGAGGGAGACAAAAAGTAAAAGCCATTTCTAAGCATAACGTAGCTTCTACAACTGCCATCAACTTTGACAATAAGAAACCATGTACCTAAAAAATTAACATGAATCATTCATGAACTTGGGGAACTATAATATCTATCTTAGATAGATATAGATCTATAGATACACACACACACACACACACACACACACACACACACACACACACACACACACAGTCTAAGTTGGTTTCCTGTTGCTTATGACAGAATATCTGTAACTGGGTACTTTATCAAGAAAATAAATTGATTTCTTACAGTTATGGAGGCTGAGAATTTCGAGGTTGGGGATTCACATCTACTGAGAAACTTCTTGCCTGTGGGGACAAGTACCAAGGTTACAAAGGGCATCATATAGAGAAGGGACCCAGCGTGCTAATGTGTCAGCTTACGTCTCTTTTATTCTTATAAAGCCACGAGCTCTACTTTCATAATCACCCATTCATAAATTAAGCTATTTATGAGGACAGGGCTTTCATTCCAATCACCTCTTAAAGGCCTGGTTCTCAATATTGTCTCAATGAGGATTAAGTTTCAACACGAATTCTAGAGGGGACGTTTAAACCTTAGCATACACCATCCAGTAATTTCTAGAATTAGGAAGAGAGATTTTATTTCTCAGTTTGGAGTTCAATATATTAAAGCAGAACAGGATAAAAATCAGCATTTTATGATGAATGCTTCAATGAGAGTTTTTATGAAGGGCAAAGAGAATGAAAAGAGATTCCCAGTAGAACCAGGGCACATAGATTTCATAAGCATACCAAAAATTAAGGAACTTGAATAGCAAGTCATGGAAAATAACTCTGTGAGTAACTTGGAGGAGAAAATATACAAGTAATATGCTGTCCCAGTGTAGTTTCTGCAAATGAATAACAACATGACTGAGTGGAGACTTTTTCACACTTTTTGTTTTGTTTCTCTCAGAATCTTACAGCACTGGCCAAATATGATTTGTTTGCTTTGTTATGAACTATGTTGCTAAGTTTTGTTTCTTACTTTTTTCTCTTTTGTCTGTTTGTTTTTGGCACTTGTATAATTTACAGTCCTAATCTTCAAATTTAAATATTTCAGGAATGTTTTATATTAGCCTCTATTATTAAGTTTGACTTCTGATTCATTCTCAGATTTTAAAAAGCGTTACCCCAATTATTGCTTTAAATGTTGTGTTTCACAGGGACTTTGCAACAACTTGGATGGATTTAGAGTCTATCATACTCAGTAATCTATCACAAAAACGAAGAACAGAATCCCATATGTTCTCACTCATAAGCGGACCTTGAACAGTTATCATAATAGCATAAGAAAGTGATTGGCAGTAGTGGGAAACTGTCAGGGGAGGGTGGGTGAGATTGGCAGGTGAGGGAAACTGCCAGGGAAGGGGGAAACACCTCATCAACAAGGGTACCTGCATAATGAACACTTGTATACCTAACCCTGAATTGTACCCCACATCTTTAAGATAAATAAATCATTATTAAATAAATAAATAAATGTTGTGTTTCCTTATCTACACTTTGCTCTTTCTCAAATATGAAATCCTCATATTGAATTTGTTGGCTGCTTACTCCAGTTCCATTTTATACTCCATATTCATCTTTATTGTCTGACTTTAATTTTTCTACAGTAAATAATTAAGATATTTATCTCAGTTTCTATTCTTTTTTATAATCAATATTATTTATTATGATATTATTGGGTAGAGTTAAGGGTTAGGTATACAAATAAGTTTCATTCAGGCACGCTTGTTGATAAGAGGTGTTTCCCCGTCCCCAGACAGATGTTTACTACCGATAATCCCATCTCCCTCCCCCCCCATAGTTTCCCACTACTTTCAGTCATTTTCTTATAGTACTACATTGGATATTCAAGGTCCACTATATGAGTGAGAATATGTGATACTCGGATCTTTTTTTCTGTGAGAGGTCACTCAGTATTATAGACTCCAGTTCCATCCAGGTTGCTGCAAAATTCATGATTTTGTTCTTGTTTATGGCTGCATAGTATTCCATCGTGTATATGTACCA
>NW_007120948.1:149953-150958 GCF_000164805.1 Carlito syrichta
CACTAGTTTACACTCACACCAACAGTGTAGAAGTGTTCCCTTTTCGCCACACCCTCTCCAGCAGCTGTTATTTTTTGAGTTGATAATTGCCATTCTAACTGGAGTTAGGTGGTATCTCAGTATGGTTTTGATTTGCATCTCCCTGATGGTTAGTGAGGTTGAACATTTTCTTCATGTGTCTGTTGGCTGCTCGGATGTCTTCCTTTGTAAAGTGTCTCTTCATATCTTTTGCCCATTTTATAATGGGACTGTTTGTTTTTTTCTTTTCTTTTCAGCACATTTGAGTTCCTTGTAGATCCAAGATGTTAAGCCTATGTCAGAACTGGTGTTGGAAAATACTTTTTCCCAGTCTGTAGGCTGTCTCCCTGCTCTCTTGATGGTTTCTTTGGCTTTGCAGAAGCTTGTCAGTTTAATAACTGTCTATCTTCTCTCTTATGACCTGTGGGTTTTGGGTGTTGTTCAGGAATTGGATGCTAGTTCCGATTTCCATGAGGGTATGTCCTTCATTTTCTAAGGTTCTTATGGTTTGAGGTTTTACATTTAGGTCTCTGATCCATTTGGAGTTAATTTTTGCATATGGGGATAGATAGGGATACTGTTTCAATCTTCTGCATGTGGTCAGTCAGTTTTCCCAGCACCATTACTGAATAGGTTCTCCTCTCCCCAGTGGTAGGTGGTGGAGGCTTTGTCGAAGATGAGTTGGTTGAGAAATTGAGGTTTTGCTTCTGGAATCTCAATTCTAATCCATTGATCTATATGCCTGTTCCTATACCAGTACCAGGCTGTTTGGGTGACTGTAGCTTTATAGTAAAGTGTGAAGTCTGGTAATGCGATACCACCTGCTTTGTTTCTTTTTTTTTGCTGAGGATTGTTCTGGCTATTCTTGGACGTTTGTGTTTCCATATGAATTCCTTTTTGCTTTTTCTAGGTCTGAGAAGAATGTTACTGGTAATTTGAGGGGTATTGCATTGAATTTGTAGATTGCCTTAGGTAAGATGGACATCT
>NW_007120949.1:0-500 GCF_000164805.1 Carlito syrichta
ATTCTTATAGTATTACATTGGATGTTCAAGGTCCATTATATGAGTGAGAACATGTGATACTCAGATCTTTGTTTCTGTGAGAGGTCACTCAGTATTATAGACTCTAGTTCCATCCAGGTTGCTGCAAAATTCATGATTTTGTTCTTTTTTTATGGCTGCGTAGTATTCCATTGTGTATATGTACCACATTTTTTAATCCAGTCCTCTTTTGATGGGCAGCTTGGCTGCTTCCAGGTTCTTGCTATTGTGAACAATGCTGCAATAAACATACGTGTGCAGGTATCTTTTTTATAGAGTGATTTGAGTTCTTCAGGGTATATTCCCAGTAGGGGGATTGCAGGGTCATATGGGAGGTTGATGTTTAGGACTTTTAGGACTCACCACACTTCTTTCCACAGAGGTTGCACTAGTTTACACTCCCACCAACAGTGTAGAAGTGTTCCCTTTTTGCCACACCCTCTCCAGCAGTTGTTATTTTTTGAGTTGTTGATGATTGCCAT
>NW_007120950.1:0-703 GCF_000164805.1 Carlito syrichta
CTTCTAAAAAAGTAACAACTCTAATCTATATCCTGAGAGTAAAAAGATACATGCATATGTATAGATTTGTGTATATATACATTGTATATGCATTATCTATAAATATACGACAACCTTAATATAATAAAAGGAAGCTGGGAGTAACAAAAGTAAAAATAAATAATTGGCCGAGGTAAAAGTAACAAACAACAGGTTAGAAGATAAGGAAATATCCCAAGAACTCTGACAAAGGGACAGAAGTTTTGAGAGAGAAAAAAAAAAACAAGAGACAGAAAAGTGTGAAAAGAAAATTAAAGCACACCTTAACTATTGTAAGACAAAAATGTTTCCTAGTTGAAAACTTTACCTTCAGCCAATCTATTAGTCCGGGGTTAGAATAACGATATTTTCTGACAGAAACTGTCTTAGAAAATTAGCTTATTTTCTGAAGTCTTTTTAAAAAATTATTTTTATAGTTTTAAAATTTATTTATTTATTTATTTATTTATTTATTGAGTTGGAGTCTCACTTTGTCACCCAGACTGGAGTGCAGTGGCCACTCTTAGCCACTGCAGCCTCTGCCTGCTGGGTTCCGGTGATCCTTCCGCCTCAGCCTTCCGAGTAGCCAGAATTACAGGCATGTGCTACCACGCCCGGCTTATTTTTTGATTTATTGTAGAGATGAGGTCTCGCCAAGTTGCCCAGGCTGGTCTCGAACCCGTGG
>NW_007120951.1:0-363 GCF_000164805.1 Carlito syrichta
AACCATAGTCAATCAAACATAATTCTGTGTTTACCATTTTACTTGCTCATGGGGATATACAAATAATAGAACAGGGCCCTTCTTGATAAGCTTGTAAGCTTATGGAGAAGACAAATGAGTAAACAGATGGATACAAATGTAATTGAAAATAACTTATTTTTAATTTTGTTTATAAAAAGAAGAGTGACTAAGAAGATATAGTAGGCATTATTACAGGCTAAAATACAAATATTAAAATATAATTTAAAAATATATTGAAACCCAAGTTCTAGATCATAAGAAAAAATTAAGGTCTTAATTTTTTTAGTAATTAGATTATTTAGTTTTTATCTTTGAATATAAAGGGAGTAGGATGCCAAAAAC
>NW_007120952.1:0-435 GCF_000164805.1 Carlito syrichta
AATACTTGAACATCTTCCTAATCAGAGAAGTGAAAGACCTTTACAATGAAAACTACAAAACACTACTCAGAGAAAACCAAGAAGGCACAAACAAATGGTTACTGCAGCCTCGACCTGCTTGGGCTCTGGCGATCCTTCCACCTCAGCCTTCCAAGTAGCTGGAACTACAGGTGTGTGCTACCACACCCGGCTCATTTTGATTTATTGTAGAGATGAAGTCTCACCAAGTTGACCAGGCAGGTCTTGAACCCACGGGCTCAGATAATCCACTCACCTCAGCCACCCAAAGGTGCTGAGTCACCAAGCCCAGAGGTGATTTTTTCTTTCAGATGTGATACAAGTTGGACAGTTTTTTAGAAACACAAGTTGGTATTGCTTATATCATTTTTCTGCTGTTGCTCTCTACAAGAACTGGAAGATTCATACTGTAATTTT
>NW_007120953.1:0-747 GCF_000164805.1 Carlito syrichta
CTGTGATATAACATCTCAGGTCACTCACAGTCTCTGAAATGCTCAGTTATGTTCATCAGTACCAGATACATACAAGCTAGAAAGTTTTATGGGCAGATTTTGTACAGTACAACTCATTTACCTTTGGCTAAACCAGTTTGACAAGCTGTCTTCCAACTGCATTTTCCAGAACTTCTTTGAGAGCCTTGAAGCTTATAAATCATTCCTGTATCCTTAATGTGTCCCTTTCAACTTGAGTCTGATCAACACCTGGATTTAAGACTTGAGTCTTCAGAAAATAAATAAATGAGAAAAGTGATGCAATAATTCAGGATTTCAGATCATTCCACTGAAGAGAAAGAGGAACTGTAGACTGGTTTGAGGCTGGATTTTAGGGGTTCCACGGATTGGGATGTTTTGCTTCCTGACAGTGACTGATGGCAACAGTTGACTCCATACTTCCTGAACTCAGGAGATAGCCTCCTGGGAGGTCTGGCCTCCCCTGCAACGCACAGCATTCCAGGTTGGGCTTGCAGGGAGACCATCTATCAGCAGCCAGGCAGGAGGAAAGAGATAACAGTGACACTGAAAAATTAAAAATGGTATTTATCACCGCTCCTGTGTCACCAACCTGTTATTTTATTTTTCTTCAGAATAATGGGATTTATTAAGGCCATTTATCCTCAAGTTTCATGGAAGATTGTGTATTTGAATGATGAAGAGCATGCCCAGATATCCAGAAAGCATGAGTGCCTGAAAATGAGTTCC
>NW_007120954.1:0-690 GCF_000164805.1 Carlito syrichta
GGCACTCAGCAAATCAAGATTTACCTGGAAAATGCTAGTTTTCACTTATCTTCACATCTCTCAGGCTGGAAGAATGATGGGAACTTGAGAGTCTTCACCCTTCAGTTTTGATAACAGAAGCCAACATATTCTGAACAAAAAGAACTTCAGCCCTAAATGATCTGAATTATTAAAAAAGACTCTGAAGGTTTTCTGATGCCAGTGTTGGCACTCAGATGGCAAAAAAATAAAGTATGGATGGGGGAGGGCAGGACTGTAAGAAGTCACAAAATGCTTTTTTAAAAAAGGTTTTATTCTGAGTAAATGCTTAGAGAGACTAACTTCGTAGCAATAAGAATACAAAGTGCATAAAAGCTAGCCATGTTGGTGTAAATAATCTTACTACCATTAAAAAAATTTGATAGGAAAAGACATCTAAAAAATTTGATAGGAAAAGACATCTAAAAGTGCATAAAAAGCTAGCCACAATGGTATGAATAATCTTACCATCATAAAAAAAATTTGCTGGTGAAAGAGAAGTGTCAGAATTTCTTGAACAGGAGGTACAGAGGGGATAGAGAAAACACTATTTTGTAATAAAACCCCAGAAAGTTGGAAAAAATCTTCTTTTCATGAATGAAATGTAAAAGATAATTTATTGAAGTTGTTAAAAGGTAGGAACCATCTCCCCCACAGGAAGATCAGAAGCTC
>NW_007120955.1:0-640 GCF_000164805.1 Carlito syrichta
AGGTATACAAATATTCACTGTGTAGGTACCCTTGTTGATGAGGTGTGCCCCCCTTCCCCAGGCAGATTTCTATTCGAGAAGAGTGGTGGATAGTTGGTCCTTCCCATGACATCAGATAACATAGGCTATGTCAGATATACAAGGTAATCTGTGCAATTTCACAGTTACATATTTACTTTGAGATTGTTAATTTAGTTACAGCAAACAGCATTATTCATCACATTGAATTTATATTGTCAATTTGAGTTTTTATCGTGTCATACTCTTAAATTTTTAATTTGCTTTGGTTTTATGCCATTTTAAGAAATATAAGCATACGATGTTTATCAATGCTTTTAGGTTTATTTATATTTAAGTAAAGTTATTATAAATACAGTTTAAGCCAAGGTTGGATGCTAAGAAAACTCTCCCTTCCTAAGAAACCATGACATATTAGTCAAGCTAGAGAGACAATGAACATCCCTTTTCAAGAGGTTAACCCTTGTTTTCAAATATATTCTCCATAAAGCAACAGGAGGAGGCACTTAGCTGACTTCAGAAGAAGGCATCCTTTGTAGGAGCCTGTATTGGTGTTTCTCTCAGATTCCCTTTATTACACCAGTTCCCCTGTCTCTCAGCTACTGTGAATGATGGCTGCTAA
>NW_007120956.1:0-741 GCF_000164805.1 Carlito syrichta
ATATAGTTGGGTTTTTAAAAATCATGTAATATCTCAGAGGAGTTATCCAGACCCCTTGTATCTGCAAGGCCATCTGTCTAGCAAGATTTGGGAAGTTTACTTAGTTGGTATCTTGCAGGGTTTGCTCCAGCGTGTTCTCAGTTTCTCTTTCTCTTTCATGGATGCCAATCCACTGTAGATTTGGTCTCAGTACATAATCCCAGCCTTCTTGTAGGCTTCTTTCTTTCTTCTTCATTCTTTTCCCTTCATATTTGCCATACTGAGTTAATTCATTAACTTGATCTTCCATGTCTGGGCACGATGGCTCACATCTGTAATCCCAGTATTTTGGGAGGTAAAATCAGGAAGATGACTGGAGCCTAGGGGTTTGAAACCAGCTTGGGCAACATAATGAGAACTCATTTTTACCAAAAACAAAAGGCTGAGTGTGGTGGAGTGCACCTGTAGTATGTTACTCAGGAGTATGAGATGAGAGGAGAATCACTTGAGTCCAGGTCAAGGCATCAGTGAGCCAGGAGTGCACCCCTGCACTCTAGCCTAGGTGAAAGAGTGAGACCCTGTTTTAAAAAGCAAACAAAAAATCATTTGATTTTCAAGTACTGAGATTCTTTCTTCCATCTGGTCAAATCTGTTGTTAAGGTTTGTTGTTGCATTTTGAAATTCCAGGAATGAATTCATTTCCAATAGTTCAGTGTGGTTCTTAGAATGTCTTTCTTATTGTGTACTGTTTTCATGACCTGG
>NW_007120957.1:0-715 GCF_000164805.1 Carlito syrichta
GTGATAGTTAGGTTTTATTTCTGGAAAACCATTAGAATCAATAAAAATACAAAAATAATCACAAGAATACATGAAAGAAACACAAATGTAAGCTTTTTGTGTGGACATTTCTTATGTTAAACATTTAACATAAGTTTTGTTTCTGCACATACTAGTCTTGTTGAAGGTTGTTAAAACAGGAATCAATGAAGTTTGTGAAAGGGTTTAGTCTTTTTACCTCAGCATAACCATTAGAAAACATTTAGGCCGGGCTTGGTGGCTCAGCCTGTAATCCCGCACTTTGGGAGGCCGAGATGTGTGGATTGCCTGAGTCTGCGGGTTCGAGACCCACCTAGGCAACTTGGCAAGCCCTCACCTCTACAATAAATCAAAAAATCAGCGGGGCACGGTAGCACATGCCTGTAATTCCGGCTACTAGGAAGGCTGAGGCGGAAGGATCGCCGGAGCCCAGCAGGTCGAGGCTGCGGTGGCCGGGAGCGGCCACTGCACTCTGGTCTGGGCGACAGAGTGAGACTCCAACTCAAAAAAAAAAAAAGAAAAAGCTGGGCTCGGTGGCTCAGCCTGTAATCCCACGCCTTTGGGAGGCTGAGGTGAGTGGATTGCCTGAGCCCACGGGTTCAAGACCCGCCTGGGCAAATTGGCAAGACCTCATCTCTACGATAAATCAAAAAATAAGCCGGGCATGGCTAGCACACGCCTATAGTTCCAGCTACTT
>NW_007120958.1:0-388 GCF_000164805.1 Carlito syrichta
CCAAGTTTGTTTCTCACCTACATGCTAGGGGAGTTTTCAAGATCCACAATAAAATTACCTTCCCATCACTGAACTTTCCAGTTCAGCACTCATTTTTGAGCAATGATCCTGATGGAATTTAACAATATATATTTTTTGCATATCTTTCCCATTTTCATGCATAAAAAGAGAGCTCTAGTTTTAGGGGTTAATCTGGAGTTCCACACTCTGATGTGGTCTCTAAATGGCATTGCCTTTTATTACACTAAACAGCGCACTTTAATTTTCCTAATAACCATTAAATTTTTAGTATGGTTCAAACTCTAAAAATCATCTGCTCTTCCTTGTTAATTCACATGACAGCTCAGTCTAAACAACAAATAAAACTGCTCAGTTATACAACAAATAA
>NW_007120959.1:0-744 GCF_000164805.1 Carlito syrichta
CCTACCTAGCTAGCCAGCTGACTAACTAGCTGACTTAATTAGCTAGCAGGCATAGCTAGCTGGCTGGCTGGCCAGCTGACTTAACTAACTGACTTAAACAGCTAGCCAGAAGGCTTGCTAGCTGACTTAACTAGCAGATTCAACTAGATAGCCAGCTGGCTGGCCAGCTGAATAAACTAGCTGACTTAACCAGCTACCCAGCAGGGTAGCCAGCTTATTATCTAGCTAGCTACATGCCTAGCCAGATGGGAAGCAAGCTGAATTAAGTTGATGACTTAACTAGCTAGCCAGCTGGATAGGCAACTGACTTAACTGCAAGCTGGATAGACAGCTATCTTAATTAGTTGACTTAACCAGCTAGCCTCCTGGCTAGCCAGCTGACTCAACTAGCTGACTTAGCTCATTAGCCAGCTGGCTAGTCAACTGAATTGACTAGCTCTCTACCTAGATAGCTAGCTGGCTAGCCAGCAGACTTAATGAACTGACTTAATTAAGTAACCAGCTGGCTAGCCAAATGACTTAACTGGCTTGCTACGTAGCTAGCCAGCTGACTAGCCAGCTGACAAAACTAGCTAACTTAAATAGCTGGCCTGCTTGCTAGTCAGCTGAATTAACTAGCTTGCTACAAAGTTAGCCAGTTGGCTAGCCAGCTGACTTATCTATGTGACTTAGCTAACTAGCCAGGTATCTAGCCAGTTGATTTAATAAGCAAGCTATCTTGCTAGCTAGCTAGTTAGGCAGCTT
>NW_007120960.1:0-458 GCF_000164805.1 Carlito syrichta
TGTGGTCTTGCTTTTCCAGCTTCTTTAGGTGGCTTGTTAGGTTGTCAATTTCTGTTCCTTCCATTTTCCTCATGTGTGTTTGTAGGGATATAAATTCCCCTCTTATTACAGCTTTTAAGGCATCCCAGAGATTTTGGTAAGATGTTTCTTTATTTTCATTTGTTTCCAGGTATCTTTTGATCTCTTTTTTGATGTCATCATTGACCCAGGAGTTATTTAGCATCATGCTGTTTAGTGTCCATGTCTTTGTGGGTTTTGGGGGACTTTGTTGGTGTCAATGTTTATTTTTATTCCACTGTGGTCCGAAAAGGTGCATGGCAGAATTTCAGTCCTTTTAAATTTACTTATACTTGATTTGTGTCCAATTATGTGGTCGATCTTAGAATATGTTCCATGTGGTGATGAATAGAATGTGTATTCTGTGGTCTTTGGATGGAGTGTTCTATAGGTATCAATTA
>NW_007120961.1:0-758 GCF_000164805.1 Carlito syrichta
CGGCCACTGCACTCCAGTCTGGGCGACAGAGTGAGACTCCAACTCAAAAAAAAAAAAAAAAACCCTAAAATATTACAGCTGATTCAAAGGAGAATTCAAAGCACCATAAGTATTCAAGTCCTTTAAAAAAGCAAAAATAAATATTAAAATAGTTGCAAAATTGACATTTTCACTGGGAAAAGGAGTGGCATCAAGTGCCCTTCCATTTACTTGTCTATAATCCTGTGCCTTGCCATGTAACAGCTTACAGAACTGAAAAAATTCAAAGACAATGAAAGCTGTGAATAGTCTGGAAGAGTGTGTACAGACATCCAGTAATATATTGTTTTTCTTTGCCCATTTTCAAGTATTTCACAATGTTTTCTTGAGAGTAATATTTTAAAAAATTGAAACAAAATTCACATTCTATGCCAAAGCATACATTAGGAAAACAGAGTACAAAAGTAGGGAAGCTATGTGCCTCAGAACTCTTCTGTCTAAGGGTCACAGTGCCTACTCGGTGCCTAAGGGGCCCTTGCCACAATTAACAGACTGGAGTAAAAAAATCTAAAGTACTTATGCTCAGACTAAAAGGATAAATTACTCAGTAAAAGTACTGATCTGGAAAAAAAAAGTGGTTTAAAGAAAGTATCATTTAATGAATCTATGGTACACAAGACCAACATAGGGCATATTCATCACAATGGTGAATTTCTGGAATTTAACTTTAGCTTGACCACTCAAATCTTATTTCTTCTCAAACTGCATCCAGCATCATC
>NW_007120962.1:0-687 GCF_000164805.1 Carlito syrichta
GGGGGTCCAGCAGGATACCTTCAACCCAAAGGTGTGTAGTGTCCAGCTGCCTGGCCCAAGTGTGCAGCCACAGAGCTGGCCCAAAGCCTGATATCCTCACAGAGAGGCCAACAAAGAACAGGTGGTGACCAGATGGGCTTCAGGGAGGGGAGGAATGTCTAGAACCAGAACCAGAGGTGACAGCAATGCCAACCAATCAGGGTGTTAAGCTGACAAGCATCCCCTGGGGCCTATGTGCCAGGACCTCCTGGGGACCCTGAGATGCAGAGAGGAGCCAGACTGGTTCCTCCCCTGAGGATCTGTGGGCCTGGTGAAGTGGCAGGTCAGACACATCACAGCCAGAAGGGCAAAGGTACATGTCAACCAGGTCCCTGCCCTGGCGATGGGTGCAACACTCATGAGGGGTGGCAGGGAAAACCTGGACAGGAGTGGCTGAGCCCGGTGCTCTCAAGGGCACACCAGAGACCACAGAGGTCCCCTCCACTCCAAACCCCCCCCCATAGGGAAGGGATGCAGTATAGATTTTCAGGACAGTCGAGGCCCAGAGGCTCAAACCCACATCCCAGGCCAGTCATGACAATTCTGAGCTCAGTACACTCTGGGTCGGACTGGGAGCCTCCATGGGAGCTCTGCTCAGGAACGCAGACACCCATTCCCCTCTGGGCCCAGGTGGGTCATCAGTCAGAC
>NW_007120963.1:0-808 GCF_000164805.1 Carlito syrichta
CGTTAGGCTTTACAATTGTGAAACACTGTGGGGTTAGCTGTTCATGTGCTAACAGCCTACAGTATAGAAACTGCAATCTTAGGAATACATTTGAGAGAAATCATCCCCTATGTAAAGAAAAGAGATGGACTATAATAGTTATGACATCATAGTTTCAGAGCTACGTTCTCAAAACCGTACAAATCTTCATCCACGAGTTTCAAAAACATATTTGAGAGTCATCAGAAAATGACGAAATATGAATAACGTACATTCACATGGCTGCATGTAGGAAACCAAATGTTTCTCAAAACCAAATTCATGCTTAACATGATATGATCTCCTATACTGCGATAAAAGAAGTAAAACAAGCTACTTTTTTCGAAATACAGGCAAATAGGCTAAAATGAGGTTAAAATATTATACCTTGATACTTAAGTTAATATTTACCTTCAGCTAAATGCCAGAAATTTCGTTTTTTTGGTCAGATAGTAAGCATAAAAAGAACAATTTTATTATGATTTTGGTATGCTTCCTCCATTAAACACTTAAGGTTGTATGATTGCCAACTTAGAGAATATAATGAAGAAACTTATACCCCTTTACTAATGAATATAGAAAAGGCCAAAATCACCTCAATTGCTTTTTCTAACAATAGGCACAAAAGCAGTGTTCTGTTTAACTTGGTTGTCGCTAAGACTTTGTCATGCCTGTGTACATCAGTGATATTGGTCTGTGGTATTCTTTGCTTTTACTTTGCGTGTGTCTGTCTTGTTTTGCTATCAGAGTAGTTCTGGGCTCATGTAGTCAGTTGGGAATTATTTCTGCC
>NW_007120964.1:0-794 GCF_000164805.1 Carlito syrichta
GAGGTGAGAAGCTGAAGACAAGTTTGAAGTTAGCAGAGGGGAGTTCATGAGGTTTATGGAAAGACACCATCTCTAGCATGTAAGAGTGCAAGGTGACACAGCGAGTGCTGATGGAGAAGCTGCAGCAATTCTCCAGAAGATCTAGCTAAGATAGTGCCCCTGTGACTTTCTGGATAACACTCCTTAGAGCTAATGGAGGATGCATTCTTCACTTTATCTCCTATGCATTTCCAGCAGGCAGCTTTGGGAGATTCTTGATATTCCTGCAGAAGGCGCCTAATCTATAGGACAATAGATACACATTAGCTTCCCCTTCTGAGTTGTCACAAGTTCTGAGATTTGCATAACTTTTGTAATGTGTGAAGTCTTAGGCCTTGTAAATTTGCTTTACTCTAGGCAAGTGTGATTGCCAATCTGCTAGGCCTTAGGGCATCAGGAAGTCTGGGCAGAAAACTCTGAGGAAGGGGGGTGGGGGAGACATTGTCCTGAGTATATAATGGTTAATGCAGGTTGTGCTTTGGAAGTCTGTGTTTTTTAAAAGACAAAGTTGGTAAAGTTAGTCTTTACATAAATTATGTATTTTTCCAGAATATAGCTTTTATTTTCTCATCATTGTATCAAGGTTTAGGAGCAAGATAAAAATGCATTTCTTGTTCTCAGTGTGTCCTCTCAAACTGAGAGTATTATGAGAGTGTTTTGAATTACTCAAAGCTTTAGCAGGAAAACCACCCAGAAAAGATTCACCCTAGTGTCCTTTCCCACTACGATAAGGCTCTTGCTCATTATTTTCATCA
>NW_007120965.1:0-649 GCF_000164805.1 Carlito syrichta
CTGGAGTCAGTGTGCTGATATCCATACAATAACTTGCTGAGATTATTTGGGATTGTGCTGAAATTAAAGATCAAGTTGGGAAAGATTTATATCTTGATAAACTATTGATTTCCTGACTTCAGTTGCATTAATTCCTGCACTGATTTTTATCATTTTCTCCTTTAGATTTATTTATTTATTTATTTGAGTTGGAGTTTCACTCTGTCACCCAGACTGGAGTGCAGTGGCTACTCCTGGCCACCACAGCCTCGACCTGCTGGCCTCCGGCGATCCTTCTGCCTCAGCCTTCCAAGTAGCCGGAATTACAGGTATGCCTACCATGCCCAACTGATTTTTTCATTTATTGTAGAGATGAGGTCTCACTGCCCAGGCGGGTCTCGAACCCGCGGGCTAAGGCAATCCACTCACCTCAGCTTCCCAAAGGTGTGGGATTACAGGCTGAGCCACTGAGCCTGGCTTTTAGATTTATTTTTTTATTTTTATTTTTTTTGAGTTGGAGTCTCAATCTGTCGCCCAGACTAGAGTGCAGTGGCATGCTCCCGGCCGCAGCCTCAACCTGCTGGGTTCCTGCGATCCTTCCGCCTCAGCCTTCCAAGTATCCAGAACTACATGCACGCACTACCACGCCTGGCTAATTTTTGATTTATTG
>NW_007120966.1:0-636 GCF_000164805.1 Carlito syrichta
AACTTAGAGTTTTAACTATTGATTTAAGTAAAAACCTTAACGATTAATCTTTATCCTAAGTTACTGAAAACAGTGATATAAACACCTACATAACACCAAGATATGTGTTAAAACTTATAATGAATTCAAAAGGAACTCACTATAAACTTGTGCTTCTCCCTGAAAAAACTTTTGAATACGTCTGAACACATGCTTCTCTTCACTTCTTGGGAATGAAATCCACCATGTCTACTGCATTTGACAGAGAACTGTACACAAGTGCTAGAAGACTTAGGATTCCTCTGTAGTCGAGGTCCCTCGAATTATTTCAAAGTTCTGAGGCTGTTGTCATGAATGACAATTTGATGTGCTTGTTGTCCTGACATTACTTACCTATTGTAATGTAAAAATTACACTTTTAGTCAATCTGCAGAATCAATGAAATACCCATAAAGTTAACATCATTCTTCTTAGACCTGGAAATTACAAAAAAAATATTCATACGAAACCATAAACAAGCATGAATAGCCAAAATAATCTTATCAAAAGTAAGAAAGCAGGAGCTATCGCAGTTCCAGACTTCAAACTTTACTATATGTTTACAATAATCAACACAGCCTGGTATTGGTAAAAGAGTAGTTCCATAGGCCAATGGAT
>NW_007120967.1:0-555 GCF_000164805.1 Carlito syrichta
GATATTGGCCTGTAGTTCTCTTTTTTTGTTGGATCTTTACCTGGTTTGGGTATCAATGTGATGTTGGCTTCGTAAAATGATGTGGGGAGAGTTCCATCTTTTTCAATCGCCTGGAATACCTTCAGTAGGATTGGCATCAGCTCCTGCTTGAATGTCTTGTAGAATTGTGCTGGAAAGCCATCTGGACCAGGGCTTTTTTTTGTATGAAGTTTTCTTATTACGTAGTCGATTTCCTTGATTGTTATTGGTCTATTTAGGGTCTCAATTTCTTCTTGTTCCAACCTAGGTAGGTTGTGTGATGTCAGAAAGTCCTCCATTTCCTTAAGGTTTTCAAGTTTGTTTCCATACAAGTGTACGTAATAGTCTCTAATGATCTTTTGTATTTCTTCAGGGTCAGATGTGACTTCATCTTTTGTGTTTCTGATTCTGCTTATTTGGTTTTTTTCTCATTTTTTTCTTGGTCAGTCTAGCTAAGGGACCATCGATTTTGTTTATCCTTTTGAAGAACCAGCTTTTTGTTTCATTGATTTTTTTTGTATTATCTTTTTGTCTTTC
>NW_007120968.1:0-713 GCF_000164805.1 Carlito syrichta
CGAAACTGAAACCCTTTCCCCCTCCTGTCTGTGCTGAGACCTCTTGGAAGCTGCTGACTCAGTCTCGATCCCTCAGTCCTCAGAAATTCCCCAAATGTCTGCATCTTGCTCTGGGTTCTGCCAGTTCTGTTCAACCCTTGCTTCCTCAAAGGCTAGGGCAGGCAAAGGTCTGTCCGACTCATCTATGAAACTATTTCCTCACGATGGCGCTGTGGCTCAAGAGGACGCTAACAGGCCTGTCTGACACCCGCCCATCAACTTGGAAAAAAAGGTGCCATCAAACTCTCCTCCCTGTGGTGCTCGTTCAGTTCGTTTCTCCCTGAGCTCAACAAAGTTCCAGACACTTGGAAGGCTGAGCTGGAAGAGTGGCCCGAGCCCAGGAGTTGGAGGCTGCAGTGTCTGTGACCGTCTACTCTGTGCGACAGAGTTAGACTCTGACTCTAACAATCAAGCCACAAAATAAAATTTTAAAAAACATTGAAAAATGGAACGTGAATAATGTTGGAAAAATCATGAAGAAAGAGGCATTGCGCATGTTTATACTGTTAGAAGTGTGAGTTAGGCTTTACAATTGTGAAACACTGTGGGGTTAGCTGTTCATGTGCTAACAGCCTACAGTATAGAAACTGCAATCTTAGGAATACATTTGAGAGAAATCATCCCCTATGTAAAGAAAAGAGATGGACTATAATAGTTATGACATCATAGTTTCA
>NW_007120969.1:0-791 GCF_000164805.1 Carlito syrichta
TCATAATCATCCAGAGAGGAAGCCAAGACAGGTATTCTTCACTGCTGTGTAATTGAGGCTTAAAGGGGCTAGATAATTTTCTCAGGATCATGCAGCTAGCAGATGAATGAAGGCTCAAACCATGGTGTTCTGTCTCCAGGTCCCAAGCTCTTTACAGCAAATGAGGATGCACATTCCCCCCTGCCCCACTGACTTCTGAGGCCATCTTGCCAAGTGACCACAGCTCACCCATCCCCCAGAACCAGGCCAGCCCCCGTGGCTACCAACATCCACAGCAATGAGTAACAATTGGGCTCACAATGGAGAGCCATCTCAAACTTCCTTCTCTAGGCAACACAATTGTCATAGAGATGAGTGTAGAGAGGAGAAGTTGATCACCAGAGAAGCCTCTGTAGGGACAGAGGCTGTGCATACAGGAACTGAAGACCTTTCCCAGATACTCAGGATTCCCTCAAGAGTTCACAGAAAAACTCTGGTGATAAACACTTTGGACTGAGTCATGTGGATGGTTGAGCCCAGCTCTGCTGCCTCTATCACCTTAGATTAATTTTAACCTTCCTAAACCTCCAAAATGGTGAAGAAAAGATTAATGTCACAAGATATTTTTGAGCATCAGCTTAGATGGGTAAATAAAGTCCTTAGGATAGGACATCCGTAATGAAAGCTATCAATACTTGTAATTTGTGTAATAATATAGGGCCACTGCAATACTACATAATAAATATAAGAAAATTGTGTACCCCCAAAAAACATAGAGTAAGGAAACAAAATAGTTGCTTAAAGGAGCTTTG
>NW_007120970.1:0-722 GCF_000164805.1 Carlito syrichta
CAAGACAATACTCTGTCTTCCTGCTACAGTTGTCATACTGTGAGCAAATATCCTATTTGCAGCCTGTTTAGTGCTGTTTTCCACATTTTTGTGTCTTGTGTTGGTGATTTTGCTGTTTAAAATGGCCTCCAAGCATGGTGTTGCTGAAATGTTGTCTAATATTGTAAGCACAAGGGACTGTGATGTGCCTTACAGAGAAAATGCATATGTTGGACAAGCCTCCTTCAGGCAGGAGTTATATATAGTGTGGTTGTCTGTGAACTCAATGCTAATGGATTAACCATATATTAAAGAAGGTGTTCGTTAAACAGAAACACACATAAACCATTAATCGATGGATGAAAGTGCTGTGGCCAGATCCTCACAGGAACCACACCCTGTGTTTTCCCCTGTGAGGAATGGTTCAGTATTCACAAATTCCATGTCCATAACTTTATAGAACATAACAATCGCAAATAATGAGAATCGACGATATATAAGAACATCCCATTATTCCTTCATGGGACAATGAGGTGCCTGACCTCTGGGAAATTCTCCTTTGACACAGACCATCATCATCACATGCTTGTTCATGGCACTTTTGGCCAGGATTGGTCACTCTCATCTTACCTGTTCATGTCGATCTACCAGATCATCTGGTCTCCAGCCCATCCGCTGCCACTGTGTGGACTGTCACTGGTGCCTCCTCTATGTGACTTCCACGTGACTCTTGCAAACTTGGC